>NC_142929.1:182812134-182892134 GCF_046866305.1 Octopus bimaculoides | reverse complement strand
GGTGTTAAATTACCCAGATGTTTAAATTATTTCGATATTTCAATACGTGCAAATGTAGCTGAAATATTTCGACTGAAATAAATATGACATGTACTTCATATCGCTTCCTGGCGGCCCATAGTTTGTTATTTAATTAATATCAAGTTTTGTGAACCAACGAAAAGTAGAGTGTCCTCAACAATAAGAGATATTTCAAGAGAAAACGTACATAAATATGTGTGTTGAATAATGCTATATTATATGCGAAACATTAACATTGATGTCTTTCTTTGTGTCGAAATATGATTACAAATACGGCGAAGATGTAGTTGTTTGAAACAGGATATTACAGGTAAGGAAAGGAAAGGACAGTTGAGAGGCACAGTGTATTACACTATTTAGCTATAGCAACATTAGTTCATACTACGATACAGTCGAGGTTTCCAATTTATGATTCCAACACACAATAAGTTCTATTCAAAGAATACTTACAATTTTGTCGATTATACATGTCCCTAGCATCCATGATATTGCGCATATATTTGTGCCCTATTTCCCTGATAGTGTACTTTACAATGACTGAAATGTTATCCAAGATCGTCTACATGACTCGAATCCCGAATTCTGTTCTTGGAGACTTTGGAAGGCCTTTGTTTCTTGAGAAGTTTATCAAGCTGTATAGTCGTACAAACTAAAATGTCAAAAGTTATCCGCTGTCAATGATACAGCATTGGCTAATACATCTCTATTCCATTGGCTCGTAGTGGAGAATTAAAAATATCTATTACATAGACACGGATAATTTGTACAAGCAACAAAAGCCAACGCCAAAGCACACATCTTACTCCACCACCATCACAACTATCAAATAGTAACTCAAATTTAATAGCGTTGACATATCGAGCATGGAATCATAAAATCTGCCACTATTCCCCAAGCGAGAGATTATGCCTTAAGCCTGACTGTCCCTTCATTCATTTTCCATGGACTGGACGCAATACGAAGCACATGACTCCAAGACACCACTAAGTCCGTTAGAGCGGCAGTACTGGTCTAGTCTTTCCCATAAACTCACAGATATCCGCGGAGTAAAACCAACAGCAACAAACCAGATAACCATAGCAATATCCAGTAGTCAAAACATAAGAATTCCTGACAGCAGCCCCCTCCAAAACAAGAAACGTATTTTTTACCCATGATGAATTTGGCATAATAAATCAAAAGAAACCTTTTATCTCCCACACAGCACCAACTACTGCTGTTATCCTTATACACAAATGCACAATATTGCTATCATTAACTCACAAACTCAATAATATTGAATTACAAAGTTACTCACACAAATCGAACAAAAATGTCATACCCCAGGGTCCTTGCACACAGAGAAAAGACAATATGTGTAGCACTAACTAAAACACCCCTGACCCCAAACTTATTGCAATCAATGTCCTCATCTCGTACTCCAACATAGCATACGATGCACTAAAAATGCGTGATAGACCTCAGTTTCATCATAGCTATTGCCTACTACTCTCCTGATGCGGCTAACCACGGGGATCATTTCAGCGATACCTTGTCTCTCATAATCATAATCCAATATACTTTTAAAAGACGAATTTCATTACGTTAATCCCAGCTGGCCTGAGGGCTATATCAAACCCGGAGCTAAACAACTAAACTGAAGAGATTTAAATGCTTTTTTCGAAAACTCCCTCATGATACAAGTCATTATTTCACCAATTAGGGGAAATAATATACTCGACCTAGTCTTTACCACAGAAGCAGACTCTATTCACAATGTTCAATCGTTTGAACAGCTATTTCTGACAATATCATTATACAATTATATCTGCATGGTTCAAAGAGGGCAATACACACAAATAATATCAAACATGTTTCACTGCTCATGAACCTGAATTTCCCGACACGCACCAAAATGAGCCAAACCTCATTTATCAATGGGTAGAGATGACTATATGAAGTTTAGTTCATCAAAATTGCAGGCTCCGTATTACGGATGGGGTACACACAGAACACCAGATAATTCGATGACGAAGAGTGCTAATGACATACGGGACTTGGGAGTAATCATGCCAAATGATGCATCCTACATCAGCCACATCACTAAACTGGCCTCTAAATACAGACATCTCATAGGAAGGATCCTACAACATTCTTGGCAAGAGAACCGGTAGTTATGCTCACTTTATTGAAAATTTTAGTTCTGAGCATTCTGAGCAGATTAGATTCCTGCTCATATGTTTAGACTCCAAATTCATAAAAGAGATTGAAAGGTTACAGAGAACTATTACCAGTAAAATAACTGCGGTTAAAAGCCTAAATTGCTGGAAACGTCTGGAAGCTCTGCTTCTCCACTCCTTTGGACGCTGAAGAGACATATATGCTATCATAAACGCGTGGAAAATCCTGAGGGTACTGTTCCAGATTTCGACATTAGAGAGAATTTTAATGCACAAAATGGTAGATTCTGTCACCTTCCAAATATACCGCCTTCGAAATCACCAGCAAAATTACTCTATTATACGAATCTGATATTTAGAGGTTTTAATCTGTTCCATTGCTTACTTAAAGAAATCAGAAATAGAATAGAAAACTCTACTGAAACATAAAAAAAAAGAAATGAATAAACTAACGACGATATGAGACCAGCCAACTATTCAGGGATACGCTCGGGGAAGATCAGCTGCTACCAGTTCAATTATTTCAGCCATGAAGCAACAGAAGGAAAATTAATTGAGGCGGTACTCTAGCATGTTTACACTCGTACGACTGAAACGACTATCAGAATAAAAGAATAACAGAATATGTAAACACCATAATTAACATATTTAGGTATACGGAACCTTATGTGCCATATGAAGAGGTGCTATATGCGAAGAATCCACCTAGGGTTACCTGCTAAATCATCTCGTGGAAATGACTTATTGGGGAATGTAGTATCAATACAACGTTTGGAAAAGAAAATACTAGCATGACATGGCGGACATTACTTTGATAAAACGTTCCCTCGATCAAGTCTGAAATATACTAAACAACAGTGCTATGATCAATTTGTAAGCGGTGCAGATCAAGAAAATAAAATTATGATTGTTTTGTAAATCTGCAGAGTGAAGTTTAATTACTGATATATACATGGAACATGAAATAATGAAATATCCCAGTAATCCCATATGAAATATACAACGGATCCAATGTTTCTTTACATAATCCTCTGTTTCATTAAGTTTCTAATTTCGGTAATTACGAAAAAAGAAAACGGGTTATATCCTCAAATATCAAGCGTAGTATTACAGCTCCCTAATCATTTAAATACATCATTCATATTAATGCAGAGACGCAGTAATGTAAAGCGGTGAATATAGCTTTTCTAGAATAGAATATATCGTTCTAAAACAATATTTAAGTTCGTGTAATCCTATTGAGAGAATGTTAAATTTTTGTGGAAATTAATTAAGGAAAAGAAAACAGCTTAACTAAAATAAAGATTTGTTTTTCTCGTTTTAATCTATTTTCAAAAGATCCATTAATTGCTGGAATAGAGCTGAAGTTCGAATATATAAAAAAAACACAGCTAAACGAAATTACACTGTTAAAATAGAGCATCTTTTGTGGTCGTGATTGTGGTACTGATGTCAGAAGATGATGGGTGTAGTAGGAAAAGCATGATTGTTATGATAATAGATGGCTGTTAGCGGATGGTGTAGCAAATGACGGTGATAGTGAGGCATAACGGCGGGGAAGGTAACGACAATGATGATGATAGTGAAGATGTTAGTGTGGACAGGAGATGAAAGAAAAGTCTGTAATGATGGTTATTGAGTTGGAAGTATTGAAATTGGTGGTGTAGTATTAGTGTGGATAATAAAGGTGGCAATGTCGCCTTGCAGGTGGTGTGGCACACTGAATGTCAGATGGCTGCATTGATTTAGCTCCTGGCCGGGAGAGCTTTCATCAGCCGTGCTCATCTCGCCTGTATCTATGTGCCTGTACCTATGTGATTTGGTTAATAATTGTAGTAGATCCAGCGGGAACATAATCCTTTCCGCCTCGGATCAATGTGACTGTACTTAGTGAAGCAGATTAAGAGGAGGGGAAGCATACGTTGCTGTCGTTGTTGTTAGAGACGATGGTGGAGGCAGCGGTAGTGATGGTATTGGTGGTGGTGACGATGGTGGTTGTAGTGATGGTATTGGCGTTGGTAATGACGAAGTTAGAGACTAAAATTATATCATCGACGGAGAAGACGACCAAAATGAAGACCAAAATGCCGCAGTTCCTGCTGTTGGTGAGGATCATAGAATTTATAATGATCGTTTACATATTGATATACTTTCCCACGTTGAGATTAGTGACGTTCTAGAAGTGAATAGTGAATATCTTACAGAGTCGGTTTCAAATGGAATACAACATAATTTCAAGTACAACGTAAACGTGTGTGCAAGTAGGTAGGCTTCTATGCATTTAAGCGTTTATTCGCTTATCAAAATAAATAGTATATCCATATTCATACATGCACATACACACATACACACGCATATATATACATGAAGAGAGAGAGGGGGGAGAGAGGGAACGAGAGAAAGAGCGAGAGAGAGAGGGGGGAGGGAACGAGAGAAAGAGCGAGAAAGAGAGAAAGGCGCAGACGTGGATCTGTAGTAAGTTTAATTCCTAACCACATGGCTCTGGTTGTCACCCTATGCGGCACATTCGGTAAGTGCCTTTTCTTATAACCTCGTCGGGCCGACCATTGACTTGTACGTGGATTTGGTAGATGAAACGGAAAGAGAGAGAGGGGGGAGAGAGGGAACGAGAGAAAGAGCGAGAGAGAGAGAGAGAGGGGGAAGAGGGAACGAGAGAAAGAGCGAGAGAGAGAGAGGGGGGGAGGGAACGAGAGAAAGAGCGAGAAAGAGAGAAATGCGCAGACGTGGATCTGTAGTAAGTTTAATTCCTAACCACATGACTCTGGTTGTCACCCTATGCGGCACATTCGGTAAGTGCCTTTTCTTATAACCTCGTCGGGCCGACCATTGACTTGTACGTGGATTTGGTAGATGAAACTGAAAGAGAGAGAGGGGGGAGAGAGGGAACGAGAGAAAGAGCGAGAGAGAGAGAGAGAGGGGGGGGAAGAGGGAACGAGAGAAAGAGCGAGAGAGAGAGAGAGGGGGGAAGAGGGAACGAGAGAAAGAGCGAGAGAGAGAGAAAGGCGCAGATGTGGATCTGTAGTAAGTTTAATTCCTAACCACATGGCTCTGGTTGTCACCCTATGCGGCACATTCGGTAAGTGCCTTTTCTTATAACCTCGTCGGGCCGACCATTGACTTGTACGTGGATTTGGTAGATGAAACTGAAAGAGAGAGAGGGGGGGAGAGGGAACGAGAGAAAGAGCGAGAGAGAGAGAGAGAGGGGGAAGAGCGAACGAGAGAAAGAGCGAGAGAGAGAGAGGGGGAAGAGGGAACGAGAGAAAGAGCGAGAGAGAGAGAGAAAGGCGCAGACGTGGATCTGTAGTAAGTTTAATTCCTAACCACATGGCTCTGGTTGTCACCCTATGCGGCACATTCGGTAAGTGCCTTTTCTTATAACCTCGTCGGGCCGACCATTGACTTGTACGTGGATTTGGTAGATGAAACTGAAAGAAGCCTCTCCTCAATATGTTTGTGTGTCTGTGTTTGTGCGTGTCCATGTGTGCGTGGGCGTGAGTGAATGTGCATGTGTGTTTGCATGTGTGTCTGTGTTTGCGTCTGTGTATCTTCACGCCGCTTGACGGCCGTTCTTGGCTTTAGTATATACATATAGATAGATATAGATATGTACGTGTGTATATATATATATATATATATATATATATATATATATATATATATATATATATATATATATATATATATATATATATATATACAATATCTTCACGCGCATGTAAAACAGCAGGAATCAGAGCGATTGTGTGCATATTCATCCTGAACATGTTACGGCAGATTTCAGCGCGAATATTTTTATCGCTATTCTATCTCCCCTATGGAGAAAAATACCTTTGTGGTTTCAGGAAGATTTGTTTCGTTGCTCTGAAGTTGTAACAACATGGGGGAACCCTGATGTGAAGAATCAAGTACTCTGGTATCAAACTTTACGTTTGTATACTCCACTAGCACGTGTTGTTATGTTAATTCGTACATACATACTTAGATACACACATAGATGTGTATATATAAATATATATATATATATATATATATATATATATATATATATATATATATGTATATGTTTATATATACACACACGTTAGGTATGTATGTATGTATGTATGTATGTATGTATGTATGTATGATTGTATGTGTGTGTGTGTGTGTGTGTATGTATGTATGTATGTGAACAACTATGTTGTGAGTGTGTTTAAGTAACAGTATTCCAGAAATAGATATTTGATATATGCTCTGGACTACGAATCATAATGCCTGCAATATGATAATTTAAAGTGAAATTGAAAGACGTACAAAAGATTGGTTCTGAAATTATAAGACGTAAATCAATCCGCTAACATACGTCCACACCCGGTCGCATATTCACGTACACACAAAAATGAAATGCATGATAATGAATATAATTATATATGCATATGCATATTCATGTGTGTGTGTGTGTGTGTGTGTGTGTGTGTGTGTGTGTGTGTGTGTGTGTGTGTACGTGTGTGAGTGGATATATGTAAATTTATATGAACTCCAGATATATTTTGAGCGTCGTGTGCCAGGATATCTTTCTCATACTCTGATTTTGCATATACAGCGGTAATATTTTTAAAACGCATTTTACGTAGGCATTACAACGCATTTTGTTTCACTTCTATTTGCACCCAGACCCTGTGTCTAGAAATTGATGCTTTAAGAGGACATGTTTCTTTCAGAGTGCGAAATATATGGTTGTAGCAATTATATAAATGTGTATGGTTGAAGTTTAAATGATGATATATTACCGGAAAATTATTAAAGGCAATTTCAGCATTTAGCATATTTGCCAATTTTGAGCAAAACAACAGAATTCGTGATAGTTTTGCAAGTACTTTCTTGGATATGTATATCAAATACTCAAAACACTTAATTTTCTGCATATTATATTTAGCATATCCTCAGAGATGAATGCATATTTGCAAAGAAAAATCAGATGACACAACCTTCTCATAAGCAGTAGTTGCCTTCTTTGTGCGTTTCTGTATGTGAGTGTCTTCCCCATATTATATTCCACATATGAATATATATGTACTACTATATATATATATATATATATATATATATATATATATATATATATGTCTGTGAGTCTGTATTTGTCCCCTCCACCATCCCTTGACAACCGAAGTTGGTTTGTTTACGTCCCCGTAACCTAGCGGTTGGGCAAAAGATAGAGCGATAGCATAAGTACTAGTCTTACAAAAAATAAGTCCTGGGTTCGATTGGTTCGACTAAAGGTGGTGCTCCAGCATGACCGCAGTCAAATGACTGCAACAAATAAAAGAATAAAAGAATGTATATTATATATATATATATATATATATATATATATATATATATATATATATATATATATATATTATGTCTTCAGTGTCTGACACTTGAATGTATGAATAAGTGACAGGATCATTTAATAATTCATACCAACCATCATATCTCTGTTGATAATTTCTTTTTGAACTCTTTACATATATCGCTTTAGATATTCTTGGTCTACTTCCATACTTAATCATTTAAATTGTGGCTACCATGAAATTCAGATAATCTGTTCACTGATCCTTAGATTCTATTAGAACAAATACGCATGTGACTTTATATGTATATACATAAATGACCGAATAAGTGTGTATACGATTGAGTGTGTGTGTGGGGGGGTATGCGTGTGCGTGTGTTTGCATGTGTGTGTGTGTCTAAAGATTTGAAGCTGAGAAAGAGGCAGCATACCATATTCAGTAGCGAAATTAAAGCATCGCTTAATTGGGAGCTAAATTATCCCAAAATGAACGCTCTGTTTCTGGTCTCCGGTTTTCTGTCCTCGGGCAAAAGAGAAGCATGAATAAGGAAAAGAGTTGAAGCGAAAAGTAACTAGGTGTCTGAACAAGGGTCCTTCTCTGAGAGATTTTAGATGAATTACATTATTTGAGTTGTCCGTATATATATATACATATATATATATATAATCAAAATAAGCAACACGATATCCAGAGGCGATGGAGTGCGATCATTTCATGCGACTCCATTTAATTGAACAATGCAATCGTTACATCAATTTCAAATTTAAATGCAGAGCTATCCTCTGCTGCATAAATAAATAAATAAAATAAAATAGAATCCATTTAATCAGTCGGACACTTTGTATAATTTTACCTAAATCATCTAAGAGGGTAAAAAGACAGACACAGTCCATGCTGTATTCACTTCTTTAAGCAACTGAGGATAGCTCTGCATTCAAACTGATGAAATGATTGTATTGTTCAAATTATATGGAGTCGCTTGAAATGATCGTACTGCATCACCTGTGGATATCCTGATGCTTATTTTGATTTTATTCATCTTTTTTTAAACTGACGGATAATTCCACACTAATTTTTGGTGCCTCAACTTAAGTACCTAATTTATCTGAATCTCAATTATTTAGCTTATAAACAAATGGATAATAACAGATGATGTTCATTACAGCTGTTTCTTGCGCATTTTTAATAGAGGAACGTGAACATCACTTCATTGCAAAAACGTAATCATAAGATGAAACGTAATTATAAAAATAAAAGAATATCCCAAGAATACAGCAAGGACGGGGCTGAAGCCTGTCGATATGTATATTGTCACTAAAAAATAAATCTGAAAAAGGAGGATACTAAGTTATAAAGAAATAGTGTATATAGGTAATGATAGATACGGCCATATCTATTTTCATTTATCTATCTATTTGCGCGCGCGTGTGTGTGTGTGTGTGAGAGAGTGTGCGTTAGTGTGTAGGTATATGTGTGTGTGCGTGCATACATAAATATTTTAGGCAGTTTGAATTGGCTGCATCCGACTTGCAGGCTTCTGGCCTGGTTACTTGAGGCTCAGATTACTAAATCAAATAGGGAAATACATGCATGTGCTTGTGTGAATGTGTGTATGTATGTTTGTGTGTGTGTGTGAGTGTGTGTGTGTGTGTGTATGTGTGTGCGTGCGTAAGTGTGTGTGTGTGAGTGATTGTGTGAGTGTGTGTGTGTGTGTGCGTGTGTGTGTGTGTGTGCGAGTGTGTGTGTGTGTGATGGGCTGATATCAGAGACGGGTTGAGAAAGTAGACGAGTGGGTATTACTAGACTGGTTTATTTGTTTAGTGAACAAATGCGACAAGTGGATAAACGTGTCGTCATGATCAAATATGGTTAAAATTCAGTTCTGGAATTGACATAGCTGCTGTGGCATTTGGATTTAACAGGATGAGTGGTTTGTTATTCCTTTTCGTTATAGAAATGCTGCAAAGCTTTGATCCATTCTGTTATAAATTTCTTTCCAGGAACCTCCAGTTGATGCTAAAAGCAATGTCGTTGACACTTATTTTCCAGATTTAGCTGATATTATGGTGTTACTTCGCCAATGTCCCTGGATGCCGAATTATGATTCTAAAAACTCGTCATGAATTCAAGTCCATGGGTATGAATACAGTTTTCCATTCTGACAATTTGGGTTATCATGTTTAGGATGAATTCGTCTTTCGCACACATCACACTAGACGTTCCTTACCCGATTTCAAGGACATTCTGTATTTCTAAATGTAAAGCTTGGAGTAGTCCGTTTGGTGGATCTACATGACTTTATTTTCTTAATATTGAAGGCTGCGTGCTGGCAGAATTGTCAGCACGCCGGGCAAAATGCTTAGCGTTATTTCGTCCATTTCTCCGAAGTTGACTTTGCTTTTCAACCTTCTAGGATCGATAAAATAAGTACCAATTGAGCCCAGAATTCAATGTAATCGATTTACTCACCCTAAAACTGCTAGCCTTCTGCCAAAATTTGAAACTATTATTTTTCTTTATGCTGGGACCGCAATTATAGCTTGTCTGAACAGATCACCTCTTCGCAATTTTTCTTTATCTATTAGCTCCTGTGGTCTTAATAATTAGTGAGAAAAGTTGGGCTTGCCCCTAATATTCTTCTTGATCTGTTCGATTTCTTTAGAAACAAAGAGCCCAGGTATAACCGTATATATATTAGTTCAGATAGTTTTAAACACTCGAAGAGATATTGATTCAGAATCGGAGGAATTGCTTAATTATTTATTTAACTTTCTCATTTGGTTTCGAGAATGGTTTTGATTCGAGGTCGAGGCAAAAGTATGTAGGAAACCGAAAATGTTTAGACTAGTAGTGACTGCATTAAGCAGCTTTAATATTTGCCAATATATCTGCTAAAAGTACATGTCAAATGCACCCATTGACACTTTTATTACATCATCAACACTAGTAAAGCGAGAGAGTACCTACAAACTGGACATTTCTCCGAAAACACAACCAAACTTTATAGTTCAAATTTATGAGCACAGTTAAAAACATATTCCACAACATGTACATTAAACACAACACGATAAACTTGCAAAAAAATATAAATTTTTCTGCTATGTACAATATTTTTTTTACATGTTAACATTTCTTTAAACGGGTTAAATTGACACGGCACCAAGGGGAAGGGGAACTGTTTTATATAAACTTTAAATTCTGCTGATTTGCTTTGAATAAAAGCAAAATAAGTCTTAATCTTAAGTAATTTTTTTTTCTTATAGACTTGAGAAATGCTGGGTTGGGGAACGGCAATAGCTTGAGTCGTGCTTAACAAGCTTTTTTCATTTTCCATGTAAAGCCGAGTACTGTGTCTCATTTACGATGAACTATCACACACCCACACACACACACGCACACACACACACACACACACACATATGTATATGTATATATACACATATATATATATACATATGTATGTATATATATGTGTGTGTATATATATATTTATATTATATGTATGTATGTATGTACGTATGTATGTATGTATGTATGTATGTATGTATGTATATATATATATATATATATATATATATATATATATATATATATATATATATATATATATATATATATATATATATATATATATTTATAAACAAAATTAAGGGATCAGCAAACAGGTTGCTTCACCACATACCGAACTTCAGAAATAGCAGCTAAAAATGCTAAAACTCCAACAGATAGCAGTTACCCGCAACTCACATAGGCAAAACAAGAAGAAAAATAACGAACTAAACTAGCCATAGTTAATCATATATATATATATATATATATATATATATATATATATATATATATATATATATGTGTGTGTGTGTGTGTGTGTGTGTGTGTGTGTGTGTGTGTGTGTGTGTGTGTGTGTGTGTCTATGTATGTATGTATGTATGCATTTACATAGTATATATAGTTATGTATTTATGTATTTCGTGCTAAAACTGAAAGCATGAAATGTACTCTACCTCGAGTTTACCATCTCCCTTGTCTTGTTCGATTTGAAAGTCATTTTGCGTTTTTCGTTTTCCATCCACCACTTGTTCATACATATGGGGAGTAGCTCCCACACTTAGTTAAACAACGTTGTTAGTTTTTCTCTTCAATCCACTTAAAAATTATATACAATGTGTGCGTGTATCCGTATACACACATATGCACGCATAGCTACCCGACACGTATATGTATGTTTGTTTGTGCTGGTGTGGGTATGCATCTGAGTATCTATGCATACGTTAATACTTAAATCATTGTACGGTATCTCTAAAAGTGAATACAATATCAGACATGAAATCGTTTATCTATAGTTGCTTCGCGATGTATGTATGTATGTATGTATGTATGCATGTACAGTATGTTCTCTCATGCCACCACACAAGAAGGCTAAAAAGCAAAGTTCTTGGTCAGTACTATGTTGTGCATTGAACGACTATGCCCTTCTGTAGTATAAATTTAATGATCATTTCGAAGAATAAGCTAATATACCGTATTTTCTATTCTTTGCCTTTGTACATACACTTATTTCACTGTCTAGTTACATTTCTGTTTGTTACAACGGAAAAGTGTGTTTTTCACCAACGTACTCAAGATGCATAAAGAAATATATCTGAATTATTTTCGTTTTCCTATATATATATATATATATATATATATATATATATATATATATATAAACAAATAGTAAATGAGCATATGCATATATACGTACAGGTATGTGCATACCGACATCCACCTGTATGTATAGGTGCATATCGGGGTACAGGACATTGCAAACAAAACGTAGACGAGAAAACACACAAGCCACATAGAGAACATTCTCCTTCATCAGCTACCCCCGTTTTAACACCGGCGTTTCGAAGAGCTGGGTAGGACGCATCGTTAAAACGTCTCTTCCCATGGACCGCAAATTAAATTTGTATACACAAATTAAATCTTGCCATGGAGGAATGTAGTGGCGGACAAAAAACAAGACAGGAAAACAAACAGAAAAGGCTATAAGGCCAGACGGGAAAAATTATGTGTGCATGAACGGTGTGAGGCACGAACTTGAAGGTGGGGACGAAGTAAGTTCGCGTGTTTGCTCGGCGATAGCCAAGGAAGAAAAGGATTATTGACCGGAAGCATGTGACCATGCCGGTGTAAGGGGAAGAGAGAGAGAGTGGTAGAGGGAGAAACAAAGGGAGGAAGTAGAAGAATAGGTGAGCAACGAGAGGAAAAGCGGAAGATATATATATATATATATATATATATATATATATATATATATATATATATAAGTTGTTACCTACTTAACGGTCTCCGGGCACAATTCCCTAACATCTCCGGCGGTGTATGCAGAGATGACACTGTTCGCAATCGAAAATTCTAGTAACCGGAAAACAAAACAGACTAGGAGATTAAGAAGTCTTCTTTAAATATGTCGGCCTTAGCATCTCCTTCCATAACAACCTTAAAACCGCTGGTTTCTTAGACGTCACCGTCGACTTACAAAACCAAACCTTCTAACCATACCACAAACTTGGCGAGAACCTCAACTTCGTCAGCATTTCCTGAACCACACCACTTCCGTCTTAAAATCTATCATAGAAAGCGTTTTCCACAGGATTTCTTAACTACCCGCCAATTAGACCAATACGCCGAATGTTGTCTTAATGAACGTGAAAGCATTATTTTTACATGCAGACACAGTTTACGTAACCTATTCTCAAAATACAAACAATTACCACCCCTGCGTCAATCTTTACATTTCCCTCACTTTATAGACATTCCACTTTATTTTCCTTCATAACCATCAAATCCTTAACCACCAATAATTTTCTCTATAACCTTTTATTTTTTATTTTATATTTATCTAGTTTTTTTCATTCCTTACCCTGTATACACCCAAAATTCTCTTAATTCGCATTCCTCCACACCCATCTACACCTACTTTGTAACTTACAAGTACATACGCCTACATACACCTCTACTAGTTCATTCAGTACACACGCGCGAGCTCAACAATATACGTTCCTTAATTCTTAGACTTTAATTCTTACAACCATTCTTCCTTCTCTCCCTTAGACTTTAAATCTAATTACTAGGCCATCTCTGTAAGCATACATTGTTCTTCCTATCAACAAGAAACATTTTCCCTCCCCTTCCCTTCACACTATCATATCTAGATACCACTCCCTATTCCTCTCCTGTGACTCGGCCAAAATGGCACTATTGAAAACCATACGTGAAATGACCCAGCTGAAATTCTTTACTTGTAACTCTCCCACTCCCTTATATATCTTTTTTGTTCTTTTTTTCTTTTCTTACACTCCTAATTATATTCTCCACTCAAACTGTGGTGTCTACGCATTCTGATCGAATCATCCGTGTGTTAACATGGGCCGCCTAACGACAAAGTAAACTTCATTAATGAAGACAGCCGTGGCCTGAAGAATAGCGTACGATATACAACTCGCTTGAATATTTACCACTTCCGAGGTTCCGCTTGCTATGAAACACATGCTATGAAACACATGTAGCCCGGATTTTATCAACTCAATTCCCTAACTCTTGCGTGTATATATATATATACATGTAGATGAACGTATATGAACGAATATACATACATGTATATATATATGCATATACTCATATATTGTTTATATATATATATATATATATATATATGAGTGAGTGTGTGTATGTATATACGTTTATACGTAAGTACCTGTATGCACGCATGCGTGTGACTGTGTTTATGTGTGGGCGTATATATATATATATATATATATATATATATATATATATATATATATATATATATATATATATATATATATAAAGTGTAGTATATTGCCACTTAAGTGTGGCTGACCCCTAGGGATGGATGTTACTGTTGCTTTTAGCCCCAGGAGGACATCTCCTCCAGCTGGCTTATCGACACACGACTGTGTCCTGTTTGCCAAGGGAAGTTATCCCTCTCACCTCGATCTGCAGCACGATAAGCCAGCTGGAGGAGATGTCCTCCTGGGGCTAAAAGCAACAATAACATCCACCCCTAGGGGTCAGCCACACTTAAGTGGCAATATACTACACTTTATCGTGCAGTTACTGTTAATACTTCATTTAGAGAATTAACATTGCTTGTTTTCACCTTTTCGATATCAGTGAAGAATTTCACTGGAAAAGAAGATATAAGATTGCCAGGTTTTTGTCTCTCTCGCCAAGGTCAGCAGCTATCGGGCGCCGACGAAGGGAAATAACCCTGAAATCCGGATACGTTCGTGCTGCAGATCGAGGTGACAGGGATAACTTCCCTTGGCAAACAGGACACAGTCGTGTGTCGATAAGCCAGCTGGAGGAGATGTCCTCCTGGGGCTAAAAGCAACAGTACCATCCACTCCTAGGGGTCAGCCACACTTAAGTGGCAATATACTACACTTTATCGTGCAGTTACTGTTAATACTTCATTTAGAGAATTAACTTTGCTTGTTTTCACCTTTTCGATATCAGTGAAGAATTTCACTGGAAAAGAAAATATAAGATTGCCAGGTTTTTGTCTCTCTCGCCAAGGTCAGCAGCTATCGGGCGCCGACGAAGGGAAATAACCCTGAAATCCGGATACGTTCGTGCTGCAGATCGAGGTGAGAGGGATAACTTCCCTTGGCAAACAGGACACAGTCGTGTGTCGATAAGCCAGCTGGAGGAGATGTCCTCCTGGGGCTAAAAGCAACAGTAACATCCACCCCTAGGGGTCAGCCACACTTAAGTGGCAATATACTACACCTTATCGTGCAGATACTGTTAATACTTCATTTAGAGAATTAACATTGCGTATATATATATATATATATATACATACATATAGGTAGATAGATAGATAGATAGATAGATAGATAGATAGATAGATAGATAGATAGAAAGAGAGAGACAGAGAGAGAGTAAGAGAGAAACAGAGACAGAGACAGAACGAAAGAAAAGGATCGCGGTATTAAACATGCAGTTTGTTTGTTGTTTTGGACGTGTAAGTGTATACGTGAGTATTATTAGTTATTTCTCCCTTGATAAATCTAATAATAGAAATTCTAAGTCACCATTATATTTGGTTCTTCAGAACTTGATATTCTTTTATAAGCAATGCTATTAACTTGTTTTAAAAATCTTCTAACACTTTTGCATAACTATGATAACCACTCAAGCCATATACCTTCAAGTGGAAGATTCTAAACATACATGTCCTTATTTACAGGATCGTCACCAACGTTCTTTAGAATCCGTTGCCCCACAAGGTTCGGTAATATTTCCGAAATTTTTCCTTACTCTTTTACTTGTTTCAGTCATTTGATTGCGGCCATGCTGGAGCACCGCCTTTAGTCGAGAAAATCGACACCAGGACTTCTTCTTTGTAACCCTAGTACTTATTCTATCGGTCTCTCTTTGCCGAACTACTAGGTTACGGGGACGTAAACACACCATCATCGGTTGTCGAGCGATGGTGTGGGGGACAAACACAGACACGCAAACACACATACATACATATATATATATATATATATATATATATATATATATATATATATATATATATATATATATATGTATATATATGTATATATATATATATATATATATATATATATATATATATATATATATATATATTTATATATATATATATATATATATATATATATATATATATATATATATATATATATATATATATATATATATATATATATATATATATACATATATATATACGACGGGTTTCTTTCAGTTTCCGTGTACCAAATCCACTCACAAGGCTTTTTTCGACCCGAGGCTATAGTAGAAAGAACTTGCCCAAGGTATCACGCAGTCGGACTGAACCCGGAACCATGTGGTTGGTAAGGAAGCTACTTACCACACATGGGGTGCGTTACCTGTTCGTGACAAATTGTCTAGGCATGGATTGTCTGTGCCGCCGGCATGCCCAAGGTGCGGGCAGGACAATGAAATCGTTCTGCCCGCCCTTGTACAGTGTCCGGAGATTTCGGGCTTGATAATTTACGTCGCATCTAGGAAGAGTACAGTTGCCTGCTAAGTCCATGATCGGGATTGTATCGCCACCCGGACTATCAAAGGAAGGTGAGGCATGTTTTTATGCACAGTTGCAGTATTGAAAGAGTGTATATGGAAAATTAGGATGAAAAAAATTGCGACTGGAATTTTCACCTCCGGCCCTCGTTTGCTATATTATTTCAGATATCATCTGAAGAGCAAGATAGGGCTGGAGAGGAGACACCTGTCGCGAAGTATATTTGGGAAAAGATGGAAGGATGTAGCAAAGACGTTGGGTATGAATGACCCTACTTAATCTCATCCATGGTAGAAAATTATGGTGTAGCGGTTGGGTTTCATGGCCAAGGGTAAACTTGTAAAACTTGTAAATTTTTAAAAATATAACATTCATCATCATATTTTCAAAGCCTCTTTAAAAAGGACTCAAACGCACTATTTGTTTGTAACGTTGTCCCATCTATGTGTGATATACAATTATCGTAATAAAGAATCATCTCAAGAGTCAATAAACTCGAAACATCGATGTCTGAGATTCCCGATAGAGAGGGACACTGAACAAAAGGGGTGTTTTCACACGTTTTTACCATAAGAGATATTTTCTCCACGGCAACTGCAGTGTATTTGCCTTTAGCAGTTGAAATCTGTGACAGACAGACATATTTCAATTAACCTAAATTGTGATAAACAATGCTTAACGCCATTACTCCGATATATATATATATATATATATATATATATATATATATATATATATATATATATATATATATATATATATATATATATATATATGTGTGTGTGTGTGTGTGTGTGTGTATGTGTGTGTGTGTGTGTGTGTGTGTGTGTGTGTGTGTGAAAGTTGGTATGTGAAAGCACGTGGTTGGATGTATAAAAGATAATAAGAGTGAAAAAACTACAGAAGGCTTGTGTTACATGGTTAAAGTATATATTTAAATTATGTCAGAAAAATGTTAGAAAAATGGAGCGAACACGTTACAATCAAGTAGAGAAATTTGAAAAGACAACACGAAACCGGTTATACAATGTTTATATACCAAAAAGATTTTCTAACATTTTTCTAACATTTTTCTAACATTTTTCTGACATAATTTAAATATATACTTTAACCATGTAACACAAGCCTTCTGTAGTTTTTTCACTCTTATTATCTTTTATATATATATATATATATATATATATATATATATATATATATATATATATATATATATATATATATATATATATATATATGTATATATATATATATATATATATATATATATATATATATATATATATATATATATATATGTATATATATATATATATATATATATATATATATATATATATATATATATATATATGTATATATATATATATATATATATATATATATATATATATATATATATATATATATATATATATATATGACCGCGTGTGTATCGTTGGCTATTTTTTTTCTTCGTCTTGCCATCTTTGGACTTTCTCTATATATCTGATGAAGAGCTCCGCTTGAAACGTGAAATCCTCTTTATTTTCTTTCCTTTCCTGGACGTCCAATAACACTGTACTTATTCCAAGTCATCGCGTTGTTGTTTTTTCGTGTTTTCTGTTGCTTGTTCATGTTTGGATTAAGTATATATATATATATGCCTATTAGATTGTTATGCCATGTGGGCAGTGCCATAGATTAAACTGAGACTCCCACATACGTTTAATAAAGTAACGTGCAAAATGGTCTCATCGTACGAATCTAATAATAGTACATAAATCCCTATATCTTGTTTATGAAATAATTATACATATATATAATTGTTTGTCTTTCTCAATGTATTCATTGTGTACATCGGCTTACTTGTATAAATATTCTCCAGTTCCTCATTTGAATACTCATATAAAAATATCTAGACTGATTAAACTCCATCTCTTATTTCAGTTAGTTACATATTTGTTGACCGCATCTATATCTAAATATAACTGAACTTGTGAGTAAAGCTTATTGAAAACTGTAATGCATTCACACAGAGAGAATCAAAAACACTTCCAGTTTTTAATCTTATATCTGTCAAATAAATCTTCATAAATACTTGTCGTGAACATCTGTTGAAGCCATATAACATTTCTGAAGATTGCGGATTAAAATCGGGTTCCAAGTAGTGTGAAAGAATAGAAAAAGTTCACAGGAGTCATATTAAAGAAATCTTCTGTCAGCATGATGTAAGAATTTTCAATAATCAAACACAATAATTAAATTGAAGGAATTATTGCAACCGACATACGAGCAAATACTTTATCATTAATGCGGCAACCAGAGAATAAATGCCATATATAATCTGAAAAGAAAAAAAAAATCTCCTATTTGTTGCACGCTGATCTAAGATCAAGTAAAGTATAGATGTATATATTCTTAAATTAACTGAACGAAAATTAAACTATGCAGTCTAAAAAAAAGAAGAAAACACACATCGACTGGGGCATGCTTTGATCACTATAACTACTGTTGTCTAGGAGAAACTGTGATTTCTATATTACACAAACATACGTATTTCCTAAGTCAGTGGCATTCACAGAAGAACTTTTTTTAATCCTAACCTGGTGGTTGGATCGCCACCAATGCTCTCCATTTACTTCCATCAACCATATTATATTGAACGATTGAATAAGCTTGTGTATTTCTTGGTTCAATGAGGGTTAGCTTTGTTAAATTCGGTCAGACACTTAAAGAACATATTAGGAGCTCTATATGCAGTCTTAGATATATAAATGTAAATTAAATTCTATTTTTCGAAAATGAATTACTCATCTAATTTTACTTTAAAGATGTAGTTAATATATCATCAGTTAAGCTATGAACGTGATCTTTAGCTAGGTTGAGTATTAGAATCTCTTAGCTTTTGGTCAGGGAACAGAAACACAGGTGTTGTCCGAGAATTCCTAATTCATGAAAGTAAGTAAAATATGCAAAGATAGACTCTTACACGCTTGGGTAAACACAATCGCTATCTGAGTACAGTGAAATTAAATAATAATCTGTAAAACTCGTAGTGAAATGAAGGTTGCAGCAAACTGGTCGTTCAATAAAGGTAATTTCGGTGAACATGTTTTAATTGCACTGCATTACCCGTCTATTTTTTTCTCTTCAAGTCAGTTATATCTACGTGTGCGGTTCTACGTGTGTATGCATGCGCGCGCACACGTGTGTGTGTTTGTGTGCAAGTATATGTGTTTGTGTTTTGTATGCATATATATATATATATATATATATATATATATATATATAAATATATATATATATATATATATATATATATGTACATGTATCACTACTATCTCTCTCTCTATCTCTATCTCTCGTTGCTCACTTATTTTGTACGTCCTCCCCTTTTTCTCCCTCTACCACTCTTTCTCCCTACCCCTCGCTGGTCACATGTGTCCAGCTACTAATTCTTTTCATCCTTGGCCACGCCAAGCACACACGAACATTCTTCTTCGTCCCGTTTCCTTCCAGATTGTGCTTCGCAGCGTTCAATATACACATATCTTTTCACGTCTGGCCGTATAGGCTTTTTTGTTTGCTTACTTTATTGTTTCCTTTTCCATGGAACAAATTTAATTTATCTCCTTGGGAAGAGACATTTTAACGATGCGTCCTGCCCTAACTCATCAAAACGCCAGTGTTATAATGGTGGCAGCTGATGAAGGAAATGTTCTCTATGTGGCCTGTGTGTTTTTTGTACCTTGTTTATCATTTTGTCCATGTTTTTCGCAACTTCATGTACCCAGATATGCAGCTATATATACATATAGAGGAAGGTATGTACATACATGTACATATATATGCATATACTCAGATTTTATATATATATATATATATATATATATATATATATATATATATATATATATATATATATATATATATATATATATATATATATAAATATTCCAATATGTGACCGCGTGTGCATCGTTGGTGAATTCTTTCTCTGTCTTCCCTTCTTTGGAATTTTCCTATATTTCTGATGCAGAAATCCGCTCGAAACCTGAAATCCTCTTTCTTTTCTTCCCATTCCTGAGCGTCCAAGAACGCTGTACATATTCCACCTCCTCGCGTTGTTGTCTTTCGTGTTTTTTCTTGCTTGTTCATGGTTGAATTGACTATATATATATATATACATATAAATATGTATATATATATTTATATTATTGTGTCTGGTATGGTCATTCTTCCTTAGTACCTTATTATTTAACACACTCACTGGTTTGATACCCACTCATTCACTCATTTATTTTTCTAAAATGTTCGTTGCCTCTTGCAACCTCTGTAATAACGGCCGCTGTCGTCAAAAAATAATCATTGAACTGTCTACAAGGATGTATGGACTCTCATTTTTTCTTTTTTTCTTTTAAGCTATGAATAAGCCTGTAACAGAGTATTAAAATTCTTTGAAATGCAAAACTTGAATCGTCCTGAATATTTTTCTTTTTTTTTTTCGGGTGGCATTGTATATTACTTTTGCGACAACGTCGTGTCGCATGGGGAGATATTACCTTGATGACATTTTCGGGCAGCAACCAATAACATACACGATGTCTTACGCAGAAGTATGACATAATCTACATTTCTGGTTGCACCTTGGAATTTCAAGGGTTTCATTGTCGCTTTCGTTTATTAGATAATTGGCAGAAATCTCCTGTTCATGTTTTGCAAAATGTCATGTAGTGTAGCAGTGTCGAATCTCAGAGAGACATCATTTTATTTCAATATTACTGTCGCCTTCAGGTCTTCGCTAAATGTACCCAAACATGGTCTTTCTTTTGATATGCTGAGCGCTTCGAATTCTGACCCATTTTGAGGTATATATGTTCGGTTGTGTGGGGGTTGAATGTGAGGTTATCAGGAAGAGAGTTTCAGCACTGATGTATTTAATTTTGCTGCTCTTGTTTAGCAAATGATTTGTGAGAACGATTATAACATTCAATGGCTGTCAGCACTGATCTCGAGCTTCTACTTTCTTTATTTCTTCTTAGGTAGAGCCTCAGAGCCTCTTCATAAGATTACCATTCTTGTGGAGATTTCAAGTTGATGTCCGTATCTTGAGGGTTTTAATGACTATGGAGTGGATTTCTGGTACAGACTAGTGAAGTGTCAAAAATGATGGAATAGGCGTTGTTACTGCAAATGTATTGTGGGATATTGTCCTGCTGTAAGTGGAGAGTTCCGACTGCTATATTTCTAAGTTTGGTATAATAATCTTGGGTCACAGAGATTTTTATTAAGAGTACCTGCGTGTATGTTTTCACCAATGAATAATACTTGTAGCCTACTTTGTGCGGGACAGGAGAGATAATGATGTCACTTGATGCACAGGTTTTGGGTTTAGGGTTTGATTTTTCTCGTTCAATAATCAAATATGAACGCTTAATTTGACCATATTCCATTCCTGTGTCAGCAAAGTATCTTGGTATGATTTTTAGCCTAAACCATGCGGTCTTTCACAAAGAAATTATGTGTTACATTAACATCTTAATTAGTTGCAGACCCTAGCATGTAGCCATTTGACTCTTGTAGCGGGAATGATAACGGATTTAATTTTATCTTTGTATGTTTGCATTTATGTATGTATGTATGTATGTATGTATGTATGTATGTATGCGTGTATGTATGTGCACGAATGTATGTATGTATATGTGCGCATGTGTTTGATAGGCATATTATACGCCATATATTATGAATAAATTTAAAGTATGTGTGTGTGTGATCGTGAAAGAGAAAATGGATAGACAGACAGACAGACAGACAGACAGATAAATAGATAGATAGATAGATAGATAGATAGATAGATAGATAGATAGATAGATAGATATACTTACCTCATTCCGAGGCCTGAATAAGTCGAAAAATTTATAGTTAAACGATTATAATACTTTTATGTATTGTTTTATTGTGTGTGAGTGATTATATTTGCATATAAACTTTAGTATAATGCAGATTCATGTCTAAAGTTGAATTTCTCCCGCTTTCTATGATGCGTGAAGCTTCGGAGACTGTTTTTATTGATAATTTTAATGTTATGACTTGAGAAATAGTATCTTTATGTTGTAATTTATATATTTTCTTCTAATTCTAAATTTATATGCGACACATAAAAGAGAAGCAATTTTATGAAAAATGTGTTTTACTCAGACAGATATCTGGAGTAGAAGACATTTCTTATTCTGTGGTTTAGTATTCTCATAAAAAGATATGCATTCGGTCAAACACGTGATAATATATCATGAAGCTAATCAGGGAAGAAAGTTTGACGTGTGAGTTCAACTCCAACTACCCTGAATGTATGTCTCAGAGACTTACCGATGGGCCCACAAAAAGAGAGTCACTGGAATCTGAATGTCCCTGAAATGAAATGGCATATCTGATTAAATATGGAAAATAGTGGGAAAGATGAAATCTTCTCTCTTGCGCGGTCTGTCAAAATGGTGGCTTATATCACAGGTGAAGTTAGAGTTGAACAGTCTGACACCTTCTCTTGTACAATTCCAAACTTTTACAGCAAGCGAATATCAGAGGAATATAATTTCTCTTCTTATGTTCAATGCTACATTGTAAGAAATGATAACAGGTGACAAAAAAAAGTTGAGAGAGTGCGACTGATATTTAGCGATGTCATTCATTACATCAAGTACAGTTACAACTAAGCTAAATGGTGGTGACATTAATACCTTGCTCATTGTTGTTTCTGGAAGTTAAGATGTTACGATTAAGATACCACTAGTAATTTCTATAATTCGGTGAGAGTCCAGAACCCAGTTGGAGCCCATTTAAAAATTTTAGTATCTACATAGAAATCTTGAATGGTACAAAATTGCAGTCTCTGGGCTATTGTGTTTTTGTCTCATACTTTCAATTTAACCTGCCTTAGAACATCTACCTATCTGGACCCTTTGCCAGTTCAATGGTACAACACTATCAATGGCTGTAAGATTTAGCAAAGGCTTAAAAGGAGAATGATCTATCTTGCCACACGTGACCAATGTTGCTGTATTAGAAATGAATTAACTGCAATATGAAACTGCTTGCGGATAGGAATATTTTCCTCAGAACCAGTTCATCAAATTATTTTGGCTTTTCCACATGAAGAAATAAATGTTCCAAGTCAGAAGTCACTATTTGATACCTGTATAAGTTACTTTCATCCAGGTCTTCATTTTGATTCCAGCAGTTGAATGAGCTTGAAGTATCTCTTCCGTAAGAGTCACAGTGTATTTTGAAATTAGATTGATAGTCCAAGAAAGTTACCAGCTATAGATTGCACAATGGAGTATAGAGCTTGTTTGTCCATTGGGCAGGTAAAATCTAGGCTCATTTTATTTATTCGGGTTGTGGTTGATGCAGTATGTTTTTGCTTCATGCTCTCCGGGTTATTATGCTGAAGTTGCATGAACAGGCATGGAAAATTGCCATGGTGCATCCTCTTCTCAGTAGTGTTTCCCATTGCACCAGCATCTAAAATATATTTTTGATGGCCAGCGCACGTTACATAGATATATGATGCAACAGTTTTGAGGTCATGGAGCAAGCTGGAGCAAAATTATCATGCAAGAATCGTTTGAGATATAAGTATCTTGCTCAACTGAAAATATTTGAGAATCGAGAAAGGTTTTCAGAAAACAGAAATAAAGTATTTTATTCATTATTTCACATTTGAATTTGTATATACGCTTGTCAAATTATGTTTATTTAAAGTGCTTTAATTGACTCTGAAACAATATAGGGAAGCCATGATATTTCACGCTAAATAAATAGTTAATATTTGCCGATATTATAATTTTTCAGTTAAAGGAAAAAACTTGCAGAAATTCAGAAGGTAAGGTATCAAATATCATGAAACACAGAAACCAGTTTATCTTTCATTCTTTGTTTCGCATTTAGGTTTTACTTTAATATATCCAGCAATTATGTTCTCTAAACGAGATTGCTATCACCTTTCAAATTTGAAATATATTTAACATTATAATAATTAACATAATTTGTAGCTCATAAAACCCAGTTATGTTAGAAACATACACATTTAAAAGCAAACCAAGCAATAAAGCAACAAATCATTTTCTCTCTCTTTAGTTATCTGAAACTGTGTCATAAGGTTTTACAGACAGCTATTATAGATGTGGAATTTTAATAACGAAATCTGTATGTGTGCGTGTGTGTATGTGTTTGTGTGTGTTCCTGTGGCTTATGCGTATATGTATGCATGTATGTGTGTGTATGTACGTTGCAGTTATATGCGTACTTATCTGTGTAGTATGAGAAAATGTATATGGTAGTTGCTGATAGATAAAGAAAGAAAGATTAAAAGACATACGGTGAAAGGAACTACAAAAATTCAGCTACTCACTCATGCCGCAACTTTCATAATTTCGATTTAACGTTGTCTAAATTATCAATATTCGTTTCTACTCTAGGCACAAGGCCCGAAAGGATCTTTTCCTTTTGGCCGACACATAGAAAAAATGATTTTTTGTAAATAAATACTTTCAAATTTCGTATACTGGTAGAATGTATCATTTAAAACATCATTTACTCTTGACGTTTTTAAAGAAATTCTTCATTTTCGAAGTTATTTCGTGTTAAAGTTGTCGTAGTTCGGTAATATCAACCAATCAATGACGTCTATAGAGGTGAAGACAATTACTGCTTTGGTTTGTGAACGAGACGTTCTGCCAGTGTAAATGTAATTTGTCACTGTTATTTATGACATCGTTTGTGCGTTTCTACTGGTTTTAGCTTTAGGGTTTTAAGGTTAGGTATAGGGTTTTAGACTTAGGGTTAGGGTTAGGGTTTTAGGAGAGAATGTGACCAAAAACGGCATGTACTCCATCCCATGCAGCTGTGGTAAGTTATACAAGTTTGTGTATAAATGGTTCCCGCGTAGACCCAAATAAAATCGGGTAATAATACAGAAACAAGTAAAACAATAATAAACTATTTTAATCCCGAGCATGGCCGTGTATCTCTACTATTTTAGTATATATTTGTGAACAGGGTGGACGTTGTCTCACATGCAGTCGTGCATGCAAAGTGTTAGTAAATATGGTCGGATTGATCAGAAAATTTGCACACCTGTTGAATTCCTCAACAGCCAACTACCTCCCGGACTTCCATCTTATGACCTTAGACTGAAGTTTGGTGTTCCAGATATGCTGCTGAGAAACGTGGAACCAGCCGAACTATGCAACGGTACGCGTCTGATCATCAAAAAATTTGGGACCTTAACTCTGACGACAACCATTATGAGCGGACAGTCTGCTGGCGTGACAAAGTTATTAACGTCCATGAACCTCAGACTCTCTGCCGTGCCATTTGAATTTACGCGATGGCAGTTTCCCGTGAAAATATGCTTTGCAATGAACACCAACAAGGCATAGGGAGAGTCATTAGAAGTAGTTGGCCTAAATCTGACACAGCAGGTATTTACTCACGGTCAACTGTACGTCGGATGCTTCTGTGTCTACAGGTCACGCAATCTCTTCATTTGTGGTAATCCAGGCAACACCAGGAACGTTGTCTAAAAGAAGCCCTGCAATTACGCTCTTGAACCTACCGCCATTATTCCATCATCGCTGGAATCATTGTAACTTTCTCAATTTTTTTAGCCCAACTGCATCTACCTTCTTCACGTCGCTGGTCACCTCTGCAGCCTGACGACCACTGGCATTTACAATCCCAGACCATAGGTTCACGTCACGACACTGATTCCGCAAAATTAGATGGGTGTGACTACATATTGTATCCAAAACTTTGTAAGTGCTGTCCTGTTATACAATTCCAGTTTTGTGCAGAGACCCGGTGTTTTGTATATTTTCCAGCATTTTCCCATAATTCTTTGCCCTTCATATCTGTCTCCCCGAGGTTTCTCCAATAGCTTCTGAAAGACCGTTTAAACATTTGGCATGCTTTTTTCATTCACGATTTAAAATAAAATTTTCATTTTTGTTTTTATTCTTCATCTTCAAAATGTGGCCCCAGTAGACCCGAATGAAATCGAGTTATA
The DNA here is from genome assembly GCF_046866305.1 of Octopus bimaculoides. Classification (NCBI taxonomy): domain Eukaryota; kingdom Metazoa; phylum Mollusca; class Cephalopoda; order Octopoda; family Octopodidae; genus Octopus; species Octopus bimaculoides. The sequence continues at coordinate 182,865,476 of NC_142929.1, read as the reverse complement.
ATACCGAAACATGAAAACCAATAAAAAAAAACTATGCTACTTTAATCCCGAGCAAGGCCGCGTTTCTCTGCGAGTAGTTTATATATTTCATGTTGCTATACAATTTGTTTCATACAAAAAGACTCAGATATTCATAAATAGAAAATTGTAATAATCATATTTGTACTCGTCAGTAGCTGATGTAAAAATTAAAAAATACTTTAGAAGTACATAGATTCTCTATTAGTTACCATTTTAGGATTATTGTAATTGTACTTGCAGGCATGCCTATTTGAATCTAGAGAAAAAAAATATATTAAGTGGGTGCTAATATATGTAATATTAGAAACTGACATTCTCTCTATGGAATCTTATATGTGTGTCTATTTAAAACTCCTTAAATGAAATATATTACTGGTCAGGCTGTATGTACGATGAGACATCCAAAATAGGGAAGTGAATGAATTTTCAAATATAAATTTACTTTTTACTTAATCGCCAATATTCTTATTTACATATACAAACGTAAATAAACTAACACAGATATAGAAATATGCACACTCAAATACACATATATATACTTATGTACATACATACACATAAATATACTTATGTACATACATGCACATAAAGCCATATATACATGTATATACATATATTTATACATGCATAGACACACACACATATATATATATACATACACACACACATATATATGTATATATACATATACAGACATACATACATATACACATACATCTATACATGCGTGTACAATCCCATATACTTACCCTACATTCATAAACAAACACACATTTATACACGTATACTCGCTCACTAGATACTTATATATAAGCAGAAGGGCATATATGGCATATATTGTGTAGGTAATGGAATGTTATTATTCTACTTTGTTAATTTATATAAGTTATTGTCGGTAGGGATGTTTACATTGTTATTTGTACCATTATGTTCCATTTTTTAAAATTTTAGTGTGCTTTAGTATCAATTTGTGTTTTTTTTTAAATTTTCATAGAAGAAATGTAGTTTTCTATTATTAAGGGAAGATGTTATCCTAAAACGGTTGGGAGAAAATGAAATTTCATATCTGATATGCTTGTTATTAAATTATTTTGCATATCTAGTGTTTTTAAATCTTTTATTGATAATCATTTTAATAGATTTAATAAAAATTGCCTTTAATTGTTTAACAAAAGGTATTATGATCTATGTGGTTTTATCTGCATCGATTTCTAATCAGAATATCATTTTTCTCCCATATGGTATTAATTTCTTTCTAATTATGTTTTTATTATCATTATTACTTTTATTATTATTGGTTTAATTATTGTTACTCTTGTAGTTATTGTTGATAATCGTGCTCGGGCTATTCATATTTTTCTTCTTTTCTTAAGTTTATGATTTAATTCGTATCTTTATTTTAAGTTTGTAATAGTGGTTATTTGCCCAAGTATTATTTTGGGGTTTATTGACATTTTTGTAATAATGATAATAATAATATGATTCTTGTTTGTATTTTAAATTTTATTTTTGCTAGTATGTTTACCATGTTTTAGTTTACTTTCTTTATTATAATTGTCCTGTTTAACATGTTTGTTATATTTATGTTTGTTATTGAGACTTTTCATTGCTACTTTGTGAGGATATACTATTTCATTATAGGTGTCTGAGTCTCTAGTTTTATCCTTATTATTTTTGTATTTATTTTCAATATGATTTTCAGTGGTTTTGCAATTCCTATTTTACTTAATTTCATACTTATATCCTGCCTTCTTAAGTGCTATATTGTAATAATTGCGTTTATTACATACTTCTTCGTTTAAAGATAGGTAATTGATTCTTCTCTCTATATTTGTAGAAAGGCCTTCTATAATATTATGTGGATGGTTTCTGTTTGTGTTTATATGTCTAACGTTCGGAGTAGGTTTTTAATAAGGTTGGTAAATACTTGTGCTAAGGTTAACATTAACATTAGGAATATTCACAGATATATTATATTTTTCAATTGGTATCAATAATCCTTGGTTCTTAAAAAATTATGAAGTCTCCTTTTGTAATTTTTCCAATTTTCAATTTGTATTGTTCGTTACTAAGAATAGGGCATCGTCCACCTTCTAATTCAGGAAACTCCTCATTAAATTCATGTAGTAGACAGATGCCGACTATGTCGGTTACCTCTGTGGAGTCCTGTGCGCCCATTGCTGTATCGAAACATCTGGTGTATCTATTCTTGCCCAGTATTTATCTTTATGGGATATCAGTTTTTCTAGCTGCGAGTATGATTTTTATTTTTCTCATGAGAAAGTTTGTTCTATTCTTAGGAAATATGAGCGCTTTATTTAATAAAATTGGGTTAATAGATTGGTAATAATCGTCAATGTCTATTTGGATAAATTTGTATATTTTCTTGTATTGAATCTTTGTAAACCAATTAATTGCATCTTGTGTTCTTGAGCACAGGCTAAGTTTAATTTTGTTTTTTAGAGAGTGTATATACATATCTAGGCATATCAGCTTAACTTTAGGACCGATTTCAAATATATATTCAAAAGATTGATACAGAATATACCCTACGCGCACATCGGAATTCCGGGTGTAATGCTGATGACGCCTGATAGCCATAAGTGGTGAACGTGCTCTTCAGGCACCCTATCTGGGATTCACCCTAAAACAAGGCTTGGGTATTGCATTTAACGCCTCAGTTCTAAACCTTAGTTCTTTAATTCTTTATTTTTTTTAAACACTGGGTAAATTACTCTTACAAATATTTCGCTTGGGCATTGCGCCACTAATAACGTTTTGCTAGAACTCAATATACTTCAGGTTTGATGCTCCGATTAAGTTATAGGGTGATTCTCAAGCAATCAATTATGAGTGCATTGCATCTTGTAACAGAAAGAACTGTAAGTTAATGGAGTTCATAACAATCATTTACTCCTCTGTCACCTTAATGTCTTAGATAGATAGATAGACAGACGGATAGATAGATAGATAGATAGATAGATAGATAGATAGATAGATAGATAGATAGATAGATAGATAGATATACAGAAAGAGGGAAGATTACAGAAGGGAGCAAACAAGTGAAATTCATCAATCTTATTTCTTACGTCCAGTCAATACTTTCTTTTTGCACACATTAATGGCTAAACAGTTTTCTGGTTCATCGCTTACAGTATCAAATAGTGCAAATTACTGAAGCTGTCAAACTCACTGAATTTTAACAATTTGCCAAGTAAATTTTAGTTAATAATTAAATTTTCTTATTTGTCTTTGACTTTTCGCAAATTGTTTTTTTTTTCTTTGAATGAGGTCAGTTCAAAATGTTTTGCACATTTTTAAATGTATTGACTATAGTTTTTTAAGAAGCATCAGGAGTGAAGGGGAAAATTTTGAAATGTAGCAAACTAGCTTCCAGACTTTGGTGCCATCACAAGAGACATATGACGAGCAATGAAATGAATAAAAAAAGAAGAATCGAAAGAAGGGTGGTATTACATTTATAGACCCGAAGCATTGAAATGGAAAATTGAATTTGGATTCGGACTCACTACGCAGAGATCTGGTCGAACTTTTTCCATTGGATCATTTTGCTGAAGCGGTGCATTTACCGAAACGAAAACTCTTCATTGACAATGTCGTATATTTTTCCAGGATCTTGTATTGGATTAGCCTCATATTTTTTTTTGTTTGGTACATCATCGTGAAATGTCCGAAAAGAGTTAAAATATGTTGTTATTTTAAAAAAACAAAAATTGCAAACAAAAAATAAAGCTACAATAAAAAAAACACATAACTCACTACAATACAAATACTTTTTCATGTCAGTGGACAAGAAATGAACGATTTTATTTAACAACGTGGTACTTTCATTATCAGGTCGATCTATATGCGTGTTTGGTGTTTCGGAGATACCGTATATAAATGTAAGACATCGATAGTGTACAATGAAATAAACGTGAGATAAATTTCTTCATGACATTTGTGTTGTGTACAAACACGCCTCTATTACTGAAGGGGGCGCACAGAAAAGGTTTTCCTTTTTCAAGAAGGAGCAATTCGTCAGTTCAATGAGAAGCAATTACATGTGCTGATACACAAGGATACCCGCCAATCTGCGAGAATTGACTCAACAAGTGGAATCACCTTCATTAGATGGGCAATCGAGCTGAAGCCACTCGACCGGTTACACGGATACTCCTTCTCAGCAACACTCTCCCCACATCTCCATTTGAACCTAAACTACTACCTAAGAGTTCGGATGTGAAGTTTTGCCGCATGCACCGTATTTTTTCTGATGTATTGCCTCAGATTATTAACTTTTTCAGTTGCTCAACAACATCTGCAACGTGTTCAACAATGATGCAAAGATTAAAACGTTGCTCTACGAATTTTTCGTGTCAAGAGCCGATGATTTCTACCGTCCAGTCATTGAAAAGCTAATTCAAGGTTGGCATGAAGTCGTGAATAGGGAAGGAGAATACGGTATTGTCTGATTTGTTAAAATCATTCATGGAAATGTATTCAAATAGACGTGAAAAGTGGACAAATATATCTGACAACCAATATTTAAGTCAATTTGATTTTTCGAAATACCTGTACAAAACGTGGGTTTTTTACGCTGTGTGCAACCTAGTTTCGTTAATGCTTCTGATAAAGTGCATGTCGCAAAATGCTGGGTTCAAATTTCGTCGAATTCAACTTTGTACCTCATCATTTCGATAAAATAAGCTACCATTCGCGATTAAACTACTCATCAAAATCTGTGACATAGTGCCTGTGTTTGAAACCATTATGATTACGCTGTCTCAATAGATATAAATCAGAATTTAATTCTGTATATTTGATACTTTTTCCTTAATGTGTTCATATTAGATTACACTTGATTGAAATCTAAAAAGGTTTCTCACCCTCGTGCTAAAGTTTTCTGATATGTTGATTTATTATAAAGTTGATCCTTTCAAGTTGAATTTTTATTTCCGTTTCAATTTTCATTGAAATAAATTAATGTGAACATTTCACATTAATGTGTAAAAATATTTTCAATAAAGAATGTGGATATTCCAGTGATAAATGTAGTTAAACTCATTGAATTCTAGTTATCTTTAATTTTTTTTATTTATCGATAAAATATTTGTCCAATAGATATATCAACTTCACAAAAGACAATTCTAAGTAAATAGGTATCCTTCAAAAATAGCTCACCAAATTGAATATTTACTAATTCTATTTTTTTCATTCTCTATGAGAAAACATTTTACACACGAATACCAATTTCATAATAAATGATTAAGTAAAAAATTTAGTTTTAGAACTGTTGTTTTAGTTTTCACACAAATGCACTTGTGTATATAGAGCTTGACGATTAACTATAATACGTAACTTCAGTATGATTCTCACATTAAATTCTATTTAATTTTAACGAACACTTCTCAAAAGTTTACTTTTATACACGTTTTTCTCTTTCTCTTTCCTTTTCATAGTTCATTCTGGAAGATCTTTATCTCTTGTTACAACACCGTTCGTTGTAAGCCACACAACAAAAATACGCTCAAGCGTACGACCTAAATTTTTCCAACCACAATTTTCTAGTTGCAACGCTTAGATTTCAAAGTCTGTGAATTGTTTTTGTAAGATATATTTGGATAGGAAACGGCAGGAATTTATGAAAATAAACCGAACGAAAAGAAGTGGTAAATTAAATCACACGTTGAAAAAAGTACAACGCAAATATATAGATGACATTACAAATATTTTGATTACCATGCATATATATGTATATATATATATGTATATATATATATATATAAATATATATATATATATATATATATATATATATATATATATATATATATATATATATATATATATATATATATATATATATACATACATACATACAGAGAGAGAGAGAGAGAGAGAGAGAGAGATAGAGAGTGAGAGATTACCATATATATATATATATATATATATATATATTCACGTACAAGCATGCATAGATAACTGCATATTTGCTATTTCTCTTTCGGCGAGAAAAATCCAAAACATAGGTAGAAGAGACAAATTACAAAACTTATTTTAAAAAGTCATAACTGTATATAATAAAATGATATTTTATGTACCAAAATTGGATATTTTTGCGATTGTGCTTAATCTTAAAATGCCCAAAATTTCTAGAGCACCATTTTCATCTTAGTCAGAAAAATCACTTCGTAAAAGATCTTTCCTAAAAATGCACACCGACTTTTAATCTCTCATTTATAATAGAGGAAAATAACTTAGAAAAATCACGGCTTTCTTTTGAGAAAATGATCAATAGATTTACAAAACACATCTAAGGAAGTAATTCTTCTCACTTCGTTTGCAAAGAACTTACATTCGATAAACCGGTGGATGCACACATTTCTGCATACATATTTTCTCAAACATCGGTCTCCTACCGAGTAATTTAGAAGGTAGAATGAGTCAGTTATCTTCAACTTTGAAAAGGAAATCAAAACAAAATAGAATCTATTTTGAAATGTCACGAGAATTCTCCGGGAAAATCTATCAAAAGAAATCTATTGATGTGAAACCAATGATTACCTCCGAATCGGCAACTAGGAAAACTGTGTGTCGAACTTGTGTTGAGGACTGCAGGCAACATTTATGAACGTCAATAAATTTGGTTAAGCCATTTGGCAACATTCTCTTCGAACGCTTTGTTATTGAGTCCAAATTTTGTTGAACTTGTTTTGTTTTTGTCATTATTACCATGGTTACCGCCAATGACATTTGGTTCTACTTGCAGACATTGTTAACGGTATTTACGTTATATGGATTGCTTTTGTTGTGTTTTTTTGTGGTGGTGGCGGCGGCGAGGCGGCGGAGGCGTTGGCAGTGGTGGCGGAGGCGTTGGCAGTGGTGGCGGAGGCGTTGGCAGTGGTGGCGGAGGCGTTGGCAGTGGTGGCGGAGGAAGCGGCAGTGGTAATGGTGGTGGAGGTGCTGGCGGTGGTCTTGAGGATAGCGTGGAAGTTATTCGTGTCGTATTTGTTCTGATAATATGATTAGTATTGCCGATGATATCAGTAACAGTACGCTTTCTGACATTTTTCTTTCCCCAATTACCACAAATACTGTAATTGAAATTTGTGGAAGTAGTAGAGGCATCACTTGCTTTTAGTACAGAGAGATATTATAGTCTAACAATATTATCAGAGAAATTTGAAATCTAATGTATCCCCTCTTTTTAAATCAGTCTCCTACATTATCATCGACGTGAGAAGTTACCAAATCGTTTACACAGTGTATTCTATTTCTCCGTAACAGAAAAAAATATGATCAGTCTGATCAGTTTCTAGTTTTTTTATACCTTAATGAGAGAAAGGATACTCTGTTTACAGAAATATTTGTAGCTTATGATAGTTATAGCGCATTCAAATTAACGCTCAACTAAATTGTATAGCAGAAAATGCAGCGAGAATGTGGTCTATTTCATTAGTTTGGATTGCAGTGCACAACATGTTCAGACAACTTAAAACATAAGATATACATCTCTGAATAAAGATACAATTTTAGCTTTGCTGTGAAGAGGAAGCCATACGTTTGCACCTTACGTCATATTTCTCTCTCAGCAGAAACATGGGTAGCAATCTAATAATCTTATATTTAAATCCGTTGTGTTGTGCACTATCTAGTAGATATTTCTCCAAACCTCAAGTTCACTCAATTTCGAAAACTGGATGGCTTTGACGTAATGAAGCAATTCTTTTAAGACATCTATCTGATGTGTACCTAAGGGCCCTGGGCCATTCATATCTTGCAAACTGCAAATGATCTTTCTGATTCTTTACCAAAGGAAAATCCATCGACTCTACTGTTTCCATTTTACTCCATCTCTAAACACCGAGAGATTTCAAATCATGGAGAAAGACTTCAGCTGACCTTCGCTGCTAAATGTGCATCCAAATCCCAACTATTCATCCTTATCAATCCTTATTAATCCATCCCTTTGCAGTATACTAGACTGCTATTTCCGTATGCGCCCTGCTTGCTGCATATCGATAAGGCCACTGATCCCTGAATGTGTCCGTTCCATTACACCCAAACACTGCGATCCAGAATTTATTCTTAGTCGAGTTGCATTGCAATATGGCACCTACAACTCCAGAGAGTGCTGCTGCTACAAACACAGGCATCCTGAACTGTATCGAAAGGATGGTCACTCAAGTGTTGGGTATTCGATCACAACCGGATACCGTCCATTCTCTGAGCAGCATGTGTTCTTTCATTTCTCTGTCTTATATTTTTACTATAATGACCTTTATTTCTAGGACCTGATTGGTCTCCACCTCCACTATTTGAGCGCCCCAATAATGCTCTAACCAGTGACAGTGAAAAATGTCATTATCGGTGTATGCACCATTACTCAAATCATACTAGCCTGTTTAGCTAAGTCTTATTTTCTGTACACTATAAATAATTCTGAGCTACTAATCTCTCTATGGACAGAAGAGATTTCAAATACCTGATGATTTAAAATACAAGAAACTATTCATATAGGTTCCATTTTTCTGTCAACATATAGATAATGTTTTTGTCAACCAACGTTTTATATATTTTATGATGTCTGTTTATTATATAATATGTACATTGTATCTTTAAAATCATATGAAAACATCTCGGAATTTCTTCATACATTAACAATATTATCATCGTAACAGTGCCGGATAAACTGCTCCAAAATCACTGAAATACTTTTATTTGGCAACTATTTCATATAACACTTTCCGTCATTTCTAGTAGATTATAGAACGCAATATATAACGTTATCTTGTAATTAAATTTTATTCACTTTCTCTTATTTCAAACAGCTACACCCTCCAGGTGTAAGAACACTTTCTTGATCTCATGATCAATATTCTTCCCTTAGAAAATATTTATCTCTAATATAAGAAATCCACAGATAAATAAGTGTTAAACATTATTACGTAATATCGGTGTTGTTTTCCAAGGGAAGAAAGCTTGTTTCACAAAGAAATATAAAATAGTAATAACAAACTTTATGCTTAGAGTCTCAAATCTCTGTCTGCAAGAAATAATTCGAGTAACAAATACAAAACAATGACACGTTTTCTCTCTAACCATCTGCCTTCAGATATTCAAAGGTGAATATGAGCTCAATTTTCCCGCTAGGTAATAATCACCTGATAAACGCTATGGGTAATACCTCTCTTCCTCTACTGTTAATAAAAAAGTTTATGCAATTTTCAAATCTTCTTTTGACGATGCACATTTTTGAAATATTATAGAGAATATATATATATATATATATATATATACATATATATATATACACATATATATATACATACATAATGTATATGAGTGGATGTGCGCGCGCGTGTGTGAGCGTGTGTGTGTATGTGTGTTTGAGTGAGTGTATACATAGATATAGATATATATTGTAGTTTACTTTTCGGTTTCGGTAAGATCAATGACAAAGTACTCCATTAAGTGAGAGGCAAACATTTTTTAATGTACATAATATACAGTTATGAGCTAATAATCGTTTGATGCATTTTAAATATTTTCTAGGCACGTCTTAATAACGCACCTAGTGTCCCCAAATAATCTATCTGCTCTGTGAAGATGGCCTATACCAGTTACAAGTGAGGTCAATAGAACAAAACAAATCGCGAGAAGAAAATGAGAAGATGCACGCAAAAGTGGAAAATTGAAACAAGCGGAAAAAGAAAAGGGAAAAGATCTAGAGGTATGTATCCATTGACCGTAAAGCTATAAAGCTAGTTGAAGTGGAATCAACGCAAGGGGCCTAAAGTCTACTATATCACGGCGCAATCCGGAGAGAGTGGTATTCTTCAATTCGTCAATAGAAATATGTCAATATGTTTCCATTTGCTGAAAGCTTCAGACCTGGAATTCAAACTTGTGCTGGAATACTTAGATAAAAATGGATGGGTAATCTTTCAGCTAGGCATAACTTGCATATTAATATATGGCATGGAATTTTCGATGACTTTTATCTTGATTGTACACGGCGTAGAGTTTGGTCATCAGATCTCATATGAGGCTAGCCATCTAAGTGGCTTTACTATGACATTTTGCCGGAGATATGGGTTGTTAGCATAGCATCTTTTGAAATTGCCTTCGCATAACCCGATGTAACTCTTCTTTGGGGTCAGGTTACCACATATCATTGCTATTACATCTGCCTCATATACAGCGGAGATATCATGCACGCCTAGCCAAGTGGCCAAACTTCAGGGCTACGACAGGTGCAACTGGTTGCAGGCTCTTGGTGGTGTTCACGGGTAATGCTACTCTTCATACTGGGGCAGCATCTATAAGATAATGTAACTGAGCGTTTATTACATATCTTTGTGTATGTGTGATTCTCTTGAAAATGCTTATCTATGAGAGATGTTAGTTTTAACGTGTAGACGGAAGGTGGGGTGAACCAAATTATTTTCCTAACTCTATTCTTAGGTCTATTTTGATTGTTTATCTTATTACGAGAAATGTTGTATGTCTTATCATCATAGCCACTGATAACTAGGGCATTATTAAATATCTTTAGAAAAAGAAACATTGGATATCCTATTATTAATTTTACCTTTCAGAAATGTTTAACACTATAGGGAAGTTCTATTTATGTACGTAGGAAAGTTCCTCCTATGCTAATGAAACTGTTAATAAGAGTGAGAATTTAGATCATAGGGAAACATCTGAAGACATTTGATTATTGACAAATTAACAGTAACGATAATTTTCAGACCTAATTGACTAAAGGTAGCGCTGTCTTTTTCCGAAGAAACTATCAGTTATGGGAAATTCCCACTCTATTATCTCAGTACATACTTACATCGTGGGATGAGAACATGAATCTCATTGTGGTTAATGTAAAGCGACCGATAAGATCGCAGGCATCAGCACTGTCAATTGATCCCAGCGAAACATCGAACAATTTATCTCTATCGGATTTTTTTTTTATCTAATGCTGGGTAGTGACTGAAACAGTACGGCCTCGAGTACAGGCGGCCGAAGTTGGTTCCTCCGAAAGATCTCTTTAATGACGTTAATTGACTGGGTACATCGCTTCGATAGCAGGGAGTTTCTGCAAATCAATGTGATACACCTTCACATTAAGAAGTCACAGCTCCCGTACTACGGATATATGACTAGAATGTCGCAGGAAAGCATCGCATGGCGGATTCTTCAAACCGAATTAACTGAAAGGAATATAAGTAGACCAAAAACGAGATGGAACGATGGAATCCAATCTCAGTTGGTCACTGTTAGGTACTCAGTAGGAGTTTCTAATGAGAGTTGCTTATGACTATTTTATGGAGAAGGTATCTAAAGACTCTACACTACGGCACTCATAAGAATAGCAGGCAGAGTAAATAGACGTATGGAGGATAGATGGATGGGTGAATGGATGAGTACTTCGAGCTCCAAAGTAAGAAAAGTCGCAAACTCTCCTATCCAAATCTTATCACCTGAGATTTGGAAATATAAAGCACAATTAGTTTTGTAATTATAATGATCAACGGCATATTTTTATTAAGTTCACACATATACCATCAAATCCTACAAACAGTATTGAAGTTGCAAAGGTCTTCAAAACACAGACGCCTAGTTTTCACCAACATGAACTGAAATTAGATTCAGTCTTCAAACCATTTTCTCCTTTGCAGAATACCCAACAGTAGAAGTCTATGATGTCAGTGAGTCTTGTAGAATTTACGGTCTTAAACATGCTAATATTACATATAAAAGCATTTAATTCAAATTATAAATATTAAGATACAATTATTCAATTTTCACTTAAATAAAATTAATTTAAATGACATATATCACTTTTGAACAGTCCCTTTTTATAGGAAATATTTTACCACAAAATCTTGTTTCCTAACTAGCAATTACTACAAATTAATTGTCAGGTTGCAATTAACTTTTTTTTTCTGAAATACACAGCCCCCAGTTTATCAAATGATCAACGTTTTCTTTTTTATTTTCTACTAGAAAATAAAAGTAATTGATTTCGTTTAAGTTTGCTAACATCTGGTGTTTAACTCAATCAGGAAGGAAGCGGGTGTTAGTTTAATGTCGAATAAATAATGAACACAAAATATAGGACCTTAAAGCTATCTTTAAATATAGCATTTAGTACCCACACCTAATCTTTAATGACGAACAGGCGCCGTTTGATATTACTGAAAAAATAAGATAATTCAAACCTCATATGTGTGTGCGTATGTGTGTGTGTACAAGCATAAAAACAACATACAGATACCATGTCCCTCCTACTTGTTTGATTTGATTTAGAAAATGATGAGGAAGTTGATTGTAATTAAATCAAAAAATAACTGGTTTAATCACTCAAAGGCTCATAGACTTTGCAAGGTTACATATTTTGTACAGTGAGTATTAAATCACAATCTCATAAAAGTTGAATAAAAGAGTGAGTAAGGTATATTCAGGTTTTGAGAAACAACACTGAAACATATTGCAAGACGTATTCATGGAAAATGAAACACGGAGATTAAAATACTGAATATTTTAACACTTAATCCGTTTACTCGCCTTCCTTTCACACATTTTCCTGTTCTCAAGAAAAGTAATCGATTATTTCTTTCCTCCACATTTGATGATGATTTCAGTTAGACAATTTTGATTTATGGGCGGCATGCATACATGTTTTAATTTTTTAACACTTCGCTGATACTTTTTTCCGAGTTCCATTGCTTTCATGTCAATTTCCAATTTCGACTCTCATGTAGAAAAGAGGTTAAAAGATATCGCATAGGTTTCGACAGATTGTTTTCAAGTTTGTTTTTGTTCAAAGCTTTCATGTGCTACTGTTCATGTCGAGATGCATACTATAACAGAACACTTGGAGACTGAGTTCGAGCATTGGTAGTGAACTTTGATACAAATTTTTAGACATGCTTTACAGATACAAATGAGATTATACTGAAAACAATGGGGTTGAGTAATTCATATGTTTGTGTGTGTGTGTATCAATATTTAATTTTACGTTGAGTTATAATAAATAATAATTTAACCTTAAATTGAAGGAATACTCAATAATATTTTTAGAATAAGCATTTATTGCTCTTTAACAGGGATAGTTTTGACGGTGATGTAGTAATTTCAGCCTCCTTAGCCTTCATTAGATTGTGGTACATTTGATTCTATTTTGGATTTATATAATCTCACGTAAGGTAAATGTTCCACGGTAGGTGGGGCTCTATTGAAGGAAAATTATGTTGAAGGATAGGTTTTGATTAAACAATACAATTGAAGAATTTTATTGATAAAATATAGGGACGTGTTTTTATTTGGAATCCACTCACCGCTTAAAATTTGTAATCAGGTATATCCGATTACATGTGTTTTAGAGTTCACAAAGAAATGTAGATAGGTGGAAATGTAACTTGCTAAGATCTGGAATAAAGTCTCGTTGCTGTGGGATTTTGTTGATCCCTTATGGCAGATTAAATCTGTTTGACTTTGGCAAGGTGGAGGCTATTGTTCGAGTTCAGCACAGCATGTGGAACTTTCTAATTAGGTGTGTTTGTTTAGGAATGTCAGCTTTCGGTCATAGAGATGTTAATGATACAAAAGAATTGAAGCAGTTGGAAAGGTTGGTTGGTCAGACGATTTCTTTGTTGGTGTTATTTTAGAGATTTAATCTATTTCTTTTTGGAAGGTTGAGATTATTTTTCAGAATTTCATCATGTATGTACGACTTAGTGATTTGGTATGTTTATTTAGATGTATAAGATTTAGGGCATAGGGTCTTCAGTATAGAAATTTGTTAATCATGGGCTTTAAGATTCACACAGAAGTGAAAGTAGCTGGAAATTTTATTTTGTCAACAGATTTCTCACGAGGAGTTAACTATAGATGATACTATTTGAGTACTAACTGCAAACTTTATCATTTGTGCTTTTGGGAGGTTAAGTTTTTGAATTATGCTTTTAAGCATTTTACTTATTTGGTTTCATGCATGGCTTTTAGTATTCATGCTTGTGATGTATTATTTTGGACCAATGGATAAACGCAAATGTGGTGAAATATAAACATATGTGCATATTCTTATATGTATTAAAATATGCGTACAAAACATTTTAAGCTAAGAACATCCTCGAGCATCATTGCAAATATGTATGCGCATGTATTTATGTATACATGTGTGTATTTATGTGTGTTTGTGTGTGTGCATGTATATATATGTATGTATATTAGAAATATTATGGGTATATTACTTGAGAACTTTTAGATAATTTCTACTTTAACTGTTTGAAAGAAACCTGTAATATAAGTGTTTGTGTATATTAAAGGGGTAGTTTGTGGAGATAGTGGCGAGAAATGTATATAAGATATAGTTTAGCTTTTAGAAAAGCACTTTTGGTTTGTATTGGCTTCGCGTTTGAAGAGTTTCTTTTTGCAGGAACAGTCTAATTCAGTTTTGATTCCTAAATATAAAAATGTGGATGGTACATTAGTACTAAGTGCCAGGGTCTATTGTTATCTTGGTTTGTGGATGTGTGTGTTTGTGTGACTATATTTTTCAATTAATGGTAAATGTCCTATTTTTTATTTTGATATCCAAGGAAAAATTAAAACGCTGGTCACTTTGAGGCTTCGCGTTTGTGTGTGTATGCGTGTGTATATATATATGCATCTATGTGCATATATTTACACACAAACGCACACTCATAGTACATATGTATCTATATGTATACATATATGTATATATATATATATATATATATATATATATATATATATATATATATATATATATATATATATATATTTACACACAAACGCACACTCATAGTACATATGTATCTATATGTATACATATATATATATATATATATATATATATATATATATATATATATACATAGGGTTCAAGACATACACACTTCACGTCTGGCTGTACAGCCTTTTTGTTTGTTTATTTCACCGTTTCGTTTTCCTGTCTTGTTTTCCGTCCGCCACTACCCTCCACGAAAACAATTTAATTTGTGTTCGTGGGAAGAACCATTTTAACGATGCGTACTGCCTTAATTCTTCGAAACGCCGGAGTTTTAATGGTGGCAGCTGATGAAGGGGAATTTTCTATGTGGCCTGCTTGTTTGTTGCACCTAGTTTACCATTTTGTCCTTGTTCTTTTGCCACGTCATGTACCCAGTTATGTATCTATATGTACATGTAGATGAACGTATATACATACATGTACATATATATGCATATACTCATATATTGTTTGTACATATATATATATATATATATGTATATGTATGTATGTATGTATACATACATACATACATACATACATACATACATACATACATACATACATACATACATACGTATGTATGTAGCAAAAGAAGGTGTGCTTTCGTTATCTTTGTCGGTTAGATCTATATGCACTGGAGAAACGGTCACTAAAACCTTTAGCACTTTAGTAAATGCTAATGTACTAGACAAATCAGAACTTGTTAAAAATGTTTAATTCATTCAATTACAATAAATACTGAAATGTTATGGAGGAAGCTCATTCACTTTTTCAAACATATATTGTTCGTATTCATTAACAAGGGGAATTTACTACATGGTTAGACATTTGAAGTGTTTGATATATATCTTCATGACCTTTATGTTGATATTCTATATTCAAATATTATGAACTTATGCTACAAGGTTACAAAACTCTGATATTTTTAAGAGGATAGAAACCTTGTAGAAATGAAGCATCTGTGTGAAGTGGGTGTTGCAAATGGTTTTCAGAGTATCGCGAATGGCCTGGTTGGTTGCTCACCCTTCCGTGTTGTTTAGCAGGGTTTAGAAAAATCTGAAGGACCACTGCAATAAGTGTGAATCTGAAAGGGGAATATATTGAATAAAATCATTATTAATTGATACAAATGCGTTTCCTTTTACCGAAAACCAGGAATTTATCAGCACCCTGGCCACCGCATACACGAACTGCTTAATACTGAAATTCAGACATTCTTAACTTAGCCTGTAACATAAAGAAAATGCTTGTGCTGAGATGTGATGCTGTGATCTAGAATGTAAATGTTTGTTTTATGTTGATAAACAAAGAACAACTTGTTGCAGTTTTAAATACAGAAAATATCAGGAATGATTTTAAGAGACACTATATCAAGAAATTAAGTTTCACTTAAGTGAAACAGCTTTCTCATATAAGAATATATTTGCATAGTAGAAGACTCAATTTGCCATCATATAATATAGAGCTCTGAACAACAACCATAAGAAAAACGACGGTATGATGGCAGCTAGTTCACACTGCCATTTCATTTATTTGGATTTTGAAAGCCTTTAACGTTTACATATATTACACAATGTTATGTGATATTCTTTGATCTCTCTTCATGGCATTCATTCAAATAATATTTGCCAATTTTTTTCCTTTACCTTACATTCTGGTTAGTTATATGTTTTTATATATTTCATCCAATAAAAATATGCAGAATTTTGAGAAAAGATGAAGGATATATCCTGTTATAAAAAAAGAAATAATTTTTATTTGGTATAAAGAAATGTGGTCAATAGAGTATGTGGATAAAAACTATAGGACAAGAAATGTAAGCAAGTCTTTTTTAAAAGACTTTGAAGAAAATTCACATGAAAGGTATATATATACGTCTGTGTATGTGTGCGTGTGTGCGTGTGTATGTGTGTGTGTGTGTGTGTGTATGTATGCATGTATGCATGTATGAATGTATGTATGTATGTATATATATATATATATATATATATATATATATATATATATATATATATATATATATATATATATATACATATATAATTTTATTTCACTTCAAAGAATAAGAAACGAAAACAGGTGGAAGATAAAATATAGAGGAAGTTGATGTGAAGAGAACTGTTTTGATGTTTCCATGTTATTTCAAACTATTTATCCCTATTTTAGTGTGCGTTTCAATTGGTTAGATATAGTCATGCAGTGTGTGAACGTGTATGTTTGCACACATGCATGATATATGTATCTATGTCACACACACACACACACACACACACACACACACACACACACACACACACGCACACGCACACACACACACACATATATGAAATAAATCTATACTGATGTATATGTAAGTACCTATATATGTGTGTGCGTGTGTGTGAATTAAATCTATTCTGGTGCATACGTGTGTATATGTGTGTGAGAGTGTGTATTTGTATGTGTGTGTTTGTGTGTATGTTTCTGTGTAGCAGTTGAAATTTTTGAATGTGTAGTTGTGCGTTGGGCGCGATATATTTAAATGTATCATTGCATACTGTTTCCACATCATTAATATATGCGCATGAGAGTAAATATCTGAAGGCATTTGGTGCAATAAACATAGTAGTAATTTTTTCGTCTTCGATGTGTAAATTTGTGTGTGTATGTGTGTGGGTGTGCGTGTGTGTGTATGTGTGCGTGTGTGTGTGTGTGTGTGTGTGTGTGTGTGCTTGTGTTATTGCGTGTTTATGCTTGTATGTGTGTCTCAGATTATGTGTGGGTGTGTGAGTGTGTACATGTGTCTGTTTGAATTTGTGTGAAGTATTCATTTCTTGAAATTTTAATGCAAGTTTTCAATGAGTAGATAAATTATATTTTTAATTATTTTAACTACAATACTAAATTTCTGTGAAGTGTCCAGCGTTTTTCATTTATTATCAAGATTAATTATACAAAATTCTCAAATGAGTAATCGATTTTTCTTTACAAAACTGTTCATCTTCAGTACTGACACCGATGTGTGTTTACTAGATAGTTTACTGCTGCTTTTAAAATACATACTGAGGATTAGCGATATTGTTTTCTGTTTCAATTTGGACCGGAAATGTTTCTTTTCAGCTTGAACATGATTTGAACTCAGTGGTTTCTTCTTATAATTTAGGAACGACAATGTCTAACGAAAAATAGACGATGTTTTTTTTTACGTGAGAGAAAAGAATGCTGTATTACTTCATAACTATCATATACATATCGAATGTATATATTTTATGTAAGTATATATATATATAAGGTGATAAATTGAATATTAATTCAATTTAAAACCAAGTGGCCTAGCATATAAAAAGATCTGGAAATTCAGAAAGAAATGTATTACACGTGTATAAGGGATGACCACTAGGTGGGCATCCAATATGCTAGAAAGAAGTCACCAATGACCCAACCACAAAGAAAAATAATGTTCTCCAGACAAATTTCGCAAAAAAACAGAACAGGACAAAATGAGAAATATACAGAATAAAGAATTAGTTGTGTACAGCAGTTTCGAACATTAATGCTTTACTTACGTATCAACATCCGTGTTCTCGTCAGCACAGACGTTCTAGAATCAATATAATTTGCAGAACTATACACGAATTGTCTTCATGAAATAAGACCTCCATACAGTTCTACCGATTACATTGGGGTTATTTTTCCAAATGCCTCAGCTGTGGCGCGTCAAATTCCGGATATATATATATATATATATATATATATATATATATATATATATATATATATATATATCCGGAATTTGACGCGCCACAGCTGAGGCATTTGGAAAAATAACCCCAAATTCATTGCAGTTTCCGTAGAGAAAAAAATCTCTGATATTAAATAGGTAAAAAGCTCATATCTGTCCACTGTTGCCTCCGCTCGGACTATAGGAGAGCAAACGCGTTTTGCTCTCCTATAGTAATTATCACTGGTGGGAAATATCAAAAAATGGCAACATAAAGCACGGTAATCTGCAGCAGGTCAATTGGCCCTTTAAGTTCAACATATCATTAAGTCAATTGGACTTTTAAGTTCAACATATAGCATTATAGTAGATACAAGTGAAAAATGTATTACTCTCTTTAAACAGTTAAAATATTTTTATTTCTTGCAGACTCACTTAGCCTTATTAATTCCTAACATGACGAATGAAAGGACACGCAGTCACTGTTGCTCTACGTGTGGAACGCGTCAGTTTAGAAATTGCTAAAGTTCTAAATGTTGTCAGGTTTCTGTACATAAAGTTGAGATAGGATTGGAAACTACTGGCGCAGAAAATATTCGAAATGTTCGAACACAGTGAGGGCATCTCGATTTATCCAACGGATTCAGGACAGTATTAATGGAGATAGTGAGAAATTAATGAGGACAATCGCCAAACAGCGTCAGGTTTTGGGGTAAACGATCGGAATTTTGGTGAATAAGAACATTCTCCACAAGTCATATATATATAAGAGAAGGGGTCAATTCACGTCTGCAAGTACAGGAAAATCTTTTTATCCATGCCAACCGGGTTCTTAATAACGTTGTAAAGACTCACAAACACGGCATGCTTTTATTCACCCCTGATGAGAAAAACTCCTAACAGAAGCTAATCTAGCCACTGCGATGGTTTTGTAAGTTGTGAAAATCAACGACTTTGGTAATGATACCTGTAACTTTAGCAAATCTAAGGGACACGAAAATTCACGCCAATATATATGCATGAAAGGCGGTAGTTTGATGCCGTCGTCAGTGGTTCAGATAGGTTGTCCGGTGTATTCTTTGGGGATCTCTGTTCCCTTAACTCAAATTCCGTAGAACGTTTGGATTTCTCCTTTTGCAGTCGATAAAAAGATTAAGACAGACCCACCTTTTCATTCTTCCCTTCTGTATGTCTGTTTCTCTCTCTATCTCTCTCTATCTCTCTCTCTCTCTCTCTCTCTCATGCGCTTCACGCACGCACACACACACACATACACACAAACACACACACACACACACACAAACACACACACAAGAACGGCGAGCTGGCAGAAACGTTACCACGCCGGGCGAAATGCTTAGCGGTATTTCGTCTGCCTTTACGTTCTGAGTTCAAATTCCGCCGAGGTTGACTTCGCCTTTCATCCTTTCGGGGTCGATTAAATAAGTACCAGTTACGCACTGGGGTCGATATAATCGACTTAATCCGTTTGTCTGTCTTTGTTTGTCCCCTCTGTGTGTAGCCCCGTGTGGGTAGTAAAGAAATAACACACACAAGAACATAAACACACATGCTCGCACACGTGCAAACGCGACCGTGCACATAAAGGTTTGTCTGCTTGCATGATGGAACGAATATACGTATGGAAATATTTATTTGTGAAATGTCGTTGCTCTTATAACTCACGATATTGTATTGGATATTATCTATCAAGAAGCAATAAGTAACAATGCGTTAATATTTTCATTGTCTATGAAGGCCCATTTATACTTGTAAACGTACATATGCTTGTCTGTAGATATAATTTTGTATGCTTCCTCTGTACGTGTACGTAAGCTTATGCTCTGAATATATAATGTTGAAATTGTACGTAGCTTCTTTACTAGAAAAATAATTATGCCCATTGATCTTACAAGTTTGAAATACTATATATCAATAACCATATATAATAACGAGGGAAATATGTGTGCAACTGTCATCTTGCCTTGTAACAAATATACGATTTTCTTTTAACTTGAAAATGAATAATTTTCTGTCGAATTAATAATACATTTAATTATCTCCACGTAGCGTTATGTCAATTTTTCATTCTCCTACTAAGATGCAAATTTGAATTTATTACGAAGATATTACACGCCACTTAGTACATCTAAATTCATGCCAGTTGATCAATTGATTTATTTCCCCTTTCTCACACGTGTGTGTGTATGCATGTATCCAAGGGTGTATGTGTTTGTGCGTGTAGGGATGTATGGTATATAAACGTACCTATATATGTATGTGTATACATATATACATATATGCATACACACATACATGCATACAAGCATACATACATAATGCATACATACATATGTTATAACTTACCACGTAGGGATAATCAAAATTCCTCTTTCTCTGTTACTACTATATATATACATACATACATATATATATATATATATATATATATATACAGTAACAATCATCCTTAGAGTTTAGCCGCATTTAAGTGGCAAATATACTTCACGTTGTCGTGCAGTTACTTTCTATACCTCGTTCAGAGATTTAACATGTTATATATATATATCTATATATATATATATATATATATATATATTCAGCATACTTATACACTGCTGAGCTTCTTTATATAATAGAACTCTAAAGCTGCTGTGCAAATAATTATGCTTTGCATGTGTGAATTTTATGCAGTTATAAAAAAAAAAACGGTCATGTAATTCGAAGTACAATTTAAATTCATATGTAATTAATTATGTTTCTTTATTATTTCTCGTGTGTTTAAGCAGTGGATTAAATACAAGCGTGTTATTTTACATGGGATTTAGCTTTTCTTCTGGATGATATATATCTATATACGACCATTCGTTCACATATACCTATGTCTTTGAGTGCGCTTTGTGGTGCAGTGTGTGTGGGTTTGTGTATGTGTCTGTGAGTGTGTGTGTGTGTGTGTGTGTGTGTGTGTGTGTTTATGTTGGTGCACGTTCGTGTGTGTATCTGTAAGTGTGTTTGTCTGTCGGAGAGCTAATTTTTTTGTCTAAATTCGATACTAACTCTAAGGATTTGTGCCTCTATTTCCTATTAAATTTCTTCATCCGTCGTAATTTGTCCATGCGTCAATTTTCTCTTCTGTTAATAGCTCGATTTCCTCTCTTATTTCCTGATTTCTTTCTTGGATTTTGAATATGATTGTTCTCTAAATCTCCCTTCAACCTGCCTTTCATTTCTCGTCCTTACTTCGTATGTCCCCTATATCCACACCTTCAGAGTGATTTAATTTTTTTGCTTCATTGCGTCTTTCGTATTCTCGTGTCATCAAACACTTGACCGATCACTTCCATCTCTCTTTTGATATTTTATTATATTACCACCAAAAAAGTTTGTTCGTTGGATGAATCGTTACCACTCCGGGTGAAATGTTTAGAACTATTTCCTCCGTCTTCACATTCCACCGACGTCCACATTGCCATCCATCATTTGAAGGTCGATAAAATAATAACCAGTTGAGTGTTGGGGTCGATGTAATCAATTTACCCGCTTCCGAAAATTGCTGGCCTGCTGTCAAAATTTGGAATCAATATTTTACCACTAAAAAAAAAATAATAATTAACTTTCTCGTTTGCCTTGTTTTTCTCTCTCTTTCTCCTACGCTCTTTGATCACTCTTTTACTTTCTATTTTTTCATTGTCCTACGTCATGTTGTGATGAAGAACATGTACTTGAAACGTTAGTCTTCATTTCTCGGAACAAGTAAACTTACGAGGTTATTATTATTTGCCATTTATCTTGTACTTCTTTCAGTCATTATTCTACGTCCATACGGAGACACCGCCTTGAAGAATTTTTGTTGAATGGATCGAGACGATATTAATTCTATCGGTCTCTGTTGCCGAAGAACTACAATCCGGGGACGTAAATACAACATCGGTTGTCAAGCGGTGTTGGGGGACAAAACGCAGCTATAAAGATACACATACACAGACACACAGACACACACAGACACACACACACATACACTCATACACGCACATACACACACACACACACACACATATATATATATGTGAATGTACATTATACCAATATAGGAGCTACTAATAGATTCTTGCAATTGCAACACGTGGTTAGGCAGATTCTTATAACGTGCCATGTGCTTTCAAGCACTCGTCAGAGTTTGTGTGCTCAAATCCTGAAATCGGCAAGAAAGTATTAGTACAGTGTACATTAAATTACATTTATCCCTCACTAAATTGAGTACACTTTTGTTGATCCTACCTAAAGGAAATAGTAAACTGCGCGCGCACGCACGCGCATAAACACACACACACATTCATATATATATATATATATATATATTTAAATTTATATTTGTATATATGTTTATGTATGTGTGCGTGTGTGTGAATTTCCGTCTACCAAATTCACTCACAGAACGTTGATCGGAAAACACAAGACACTTAGCCAAGTTGTCGCGCAGTGGGACTAAACGTAAACCATGTAACTGGGAAACAAACTTCATAGCACCTAAATAGGTTACATGTTAGAATTGAGCCAAGCCTCTTCACTAGAAAAGCAATTATGTCCATTCATCTTACAACTTTGAAACATTATATATCAAAATCAGTGAAAATCAGTCACGACTAAAATGTGTATCGTGAGATGAGAAAACAGCTGGGAGTTGATTCGGACCTTCTACCGAAGGTCATCACTGGCAACGAAACCAGTGCTACGGAATTTGCATATGTGGAAGAGGTGAAGAAAACAACGACGGAGACGTTAAAGGGAATCACTTCGCAAATGTGTCAGAACTGCTTCAAACAGTGGAAAACGCGTCAGGAACGATGCATTGCTTCAAATGGAGAATGCTTTGAAGGTGACAAAAGAATAAACATGTAAAACTAAGTGAATAAAATAATATTGCAAAACTCTGGTTTGTTTTGGGCACACCCACATAAGATACTATAAGATTGATTGGGATACTCCTTTGTTGGCTCAAACAGAAAAATTGAATATATAATGTTATATATTTATATATTATGTTATAAAAAAAATTCCATCATGATAGTATTGGAACAATTTCCGCTGTCATTATTTCACTAGTACTCATCCTTTAAGAATTATAGAACTACTAAAACAATTAAATCTTACAATTAGGAATATTGTTAGAAGTTATAGTCTATAGTATTGAGATATACATCATGACTCTTTGAAAATGAATAATCTAATTCAACTGAGCGAGTTAGGCGACAAATTGTTGAGTTATATTTACGTTAATCACTTCAAATAACAATATTACATATTATGTAGAGTTGTGCAAGAAAAGAACCCGCATACACACGTAAGCATAGACAGATATACATTCACACACATATATGGAACATATAACAATACTTATATATTTATGCAAATATGTATACATACATACATATATATATATATATATATATATATATATATATATATATATATATATATATATATATATATATATATATATATATATATATATATATATATATATATATATATATATATATGTATATATATATATATATATATATATACTGTATAATTTAAAAGTTGTTCGCGTTATTTTTATGTATGTAATTTTCAATGTCTTGCTCGCTTACGGTTTGGTATTTCGCTGAATTTCTTTTGAGAACTACTAGGTTTTAGTAGACACAAAATGGGGTCTATTTCTTGCATATTAAATGTCCACTTTTCTGGTCAACTTCATATATACAAAATATACCTTAATTTTTTTTCTGAATCTCTCGGATTCTTTCAATGTGCTAGCTTCCTGGTAATAAATCGATATTAATTAATATCTGATTTTTACCCTATGTTTTAATTATATACATATATATATATATATATATATATATATATATATATATATATATATATATATATATATATATATATATATATATATAATCAAAATAAGCAACACGGATTTCAAAGATGGTTGCAGTACGCACGTTTCATGCTACTCCATTTATTTAAGTAATGCGAGCATTACATTAAATGCAATATGTAGAGCATTCTTCAGCTGCACGAAAATGCAGAAAATTACAGTAGAATAGACATATTATAATTGTGGCAACATTTCAAATCCAAGTGGGAGGAAGAATACATAAAAATCCATCTTGACATAGCCAAGTCTATCAGGCTAGTAATTGGTTCTAGGCAAAAATTTTAACTGTCTCTGATTTTATTGTCTCTTATCTAGTAGTAATAGTATAAGGGACAATCACTTCTAAGGAAAGGGAAGGTGTAAGCATTATGCATGGACATGGCTATAAAGGATATGGTTATAAAGGTTCCTCTGGTCAGAGTGGCAACACTCTTATAGGTTGGTTTTTTTTTTACTACTATCAAAATGTTGAGGAATTAAACCCTAGGTATATAGTCTGAATAGAGCATCAGTATATTCTGGTGCCTAAACATAAGTACCATATTCAATTTTTGAATCTAAATCTAAACCTTTTATATATATATATATATATATATATATATATATATATATATATATATATATATATATATATATATATATATATATATATATATATGTATATATATATATATATAACTTTTTCAACTTCTGGCACAAATCCAGCAATTTCAGTGTAATGTCTAAGATAGCTCGGCCCCAGTGTTCAACTGGTACTTATTTTATCAACCCCGAAAGGACGGAAGGCAAAGTCGACATGACTGAACTTAAACTGAGAACGAAAAACAAACGAAATAACGCTAAAAATTTCGTCTGGTGTGCTAACGATTCTCCAAGCTCGTCGCCTCGTATATATTTATATATCAAATAAGGGTAAACAAAAGTTTATATTAATGTTCTTACACACGTTTCGGTCTCAATCAGTTCATACTTTGAATTTATATTAACTAAAGAACTTCTTGCGTAGTGGGATGTATTTCCTATTATTTATTACGCAGGTCTGAAACATCCGCAGAAATGCTTTCAAAATAACATTATTTTGTTTGACTTCGTTATTACAAGATGTGTATATGTGTGTGTGAAAGATAGAGAGAGAGAGAGAGAGGGGAGAGAGAGAGAGAGAGAGAGAGAGAAAGAGAGAGAGTTTAGATATGTATATTCTGCGTGTTTGTAAATTGGACGGATTTTACAGCCCTTGTAAGGCAGCATATTGAACTCCTTCAAAACATCCTTCTTATCTCCCTCGTTGCATGTTATTTCCACCCAATGAATTGAACTACACATTATCTTTCCTTGTTCGGACTAGCCCCATCACAGATTTTAAGCCTCTTGTTTTATTTTCGTCTTTAAAAAAATTTACCCAATATGGACCTAAATTCTACACTACCTCACCTGAACATCGAATGAAAAATTACCCTTTGTCCTCAGTTTGTCTTTGTGTTAATCAAGCCATTATTTTTTTACGGCACGTTGTGTTCTTGAACAAGCTACTACTATTCACTATGCTCTAGTGCACATATTGTTGAGAGTAAAATTCTATTGATAATAGATGACAGGTTGGAATAGCTTTCAAACTAATCTCCGTTTATTTCCTACAATATAGCAAGCAAACTGCAACAAATTTCGTCAGTAAAAGTCTGCACGTTGTTACCTCAACTTCATCGCAAACATAATACTCTCCCTAATGAGATTCATCGTAAAACACTTATGCATCACTGGACAAAGTAAAAAGAAAATATTTGCAATTTCAAAAAATCATCCAGGAGAAGCATCTCTAGCTGAAAATAGGGAAAAAAAATTAAGAATGCAAGAACACCAGCATAAGCGCAAAATTACTGCATGCAAACGCTAAAGCAAACATATTATACAAGGTAACTAATAATGCAAGCAATTAGCTGACACAAATAGCTCACGTAATTAGAAATATGAAGTACCAACTCAACGCATCATAAACGTACACATCAAGTATGATAAACCGTTTCAGATAATTAAACAACTAAATAATGAAGACTACCAAGCATTTGTTTCCAAAACTGACAATAAAATATTCATTTGAACACAAAGTAAAGTAACTATCAACATCATGAACAGCCATAAATTCAAAAAGAAATCAGAAATACAATGCTTACACTGCTTCATCGAAAATACTCGAAAATTATGAATGACGATTTTACAGAGACAAAATCAAATCACAGAACTTAACATATGAGTCTTTAATTTAAACCATGATTCTTAACACTTCGTTTCATTGAGAAAGCAATAGAAGCTCAGTGAAAACCTGAAATGGCACAGCTTGAAAATATCCCAACGTAAACAAATACCTTAGCAAGAATCACTGCTCTGCCCAACAATTACAACTATTTGTTCCAACGTTGTTGCATTCTCAAAACATGTGAGCTAGGAAACAATTTATCAAATTGCCCAATTTCACAAAACTCCTGATTGAAGCAACACCACGCAAAACCCTTCACAACCTCAAACAGTAAGAAAAAAATATAAGCTCATCATGATTATCATTAACTTACTCTAACCTTTATACTCAAACACAAGACTATTCATGTATCTAGCACAAATGTTACTTGACATTTTCAGTGACCCCCACCCCCTACATGTACTCTGCTGCTATCGATATTGGTATTATGCTCTTATATACAATAACAATATACTGAAAGCCACATTAAGAAGCAACACAAAACTGTGGCTTTAAAACAATGAATCTAACACCAGACCTCTGTTATATATAACCAAACACTTCTAAAATTGTAATTTCCCGAACAGATACCAAGCATATGTCTACTAAATCACATCTTTCAATTTTCAAACGTACAATCTCTTCACAACTCATCAAACATATACAGATCGATATATGGGGATAGCATCACACTGACATACTCCAAATATTCTCCAGGCATAGTTTTACAACTATTCGAATCCTTTATTAATTACCTAGCACCCTAATACCGAAACAGCATCCCTCTATCAGCAACACCCGAAAAAATCAAATTCACAGCTGAACTGAACAACATGAATATGCAACCGTGAAAGGCAATAAAAAAATAAATAAGTGGAACATGCAAAGCCTCCGGAACATGCATAACTTATTTAAATTAAATCGTATTTCTGAAAGCAACTAAGTGCATATATATGTAGAACCCTCGGAGATACCATATTTGTCTTACCAAATAAAACGCCAACGAAATATAAAGAAGATCATGGTTTATGTCAGCTCTGCTTAAGTATGTAATGCATAATACGTACAGAAAATTATAGATTACACAAACCAGTGTTTTTTTTATCATCACAGCTTCTCTAAGATCACGCTTATAATCCACCTACACAATAAACAAATGTATATTAAAAAAATAACAGTCACACTATATGCAAGGGGTACACTATGTTTTCATAGCAATTTAAACCTACTCCAAATAACTGGACATAAAATTTTCTAGAAGTATATTGTGGTATGAATCTAAACCAGAGGTTCTCAAACTTTTTGGAACACTGCCCCACTCATGGCCACATAATGCACCTCAGTTCCTCCATCCTTATCTTTATGTATAAATATATATTTTATATTATTTGCATTTGACGGATATTTGTCCTCATCTTGTTTGTTGTTAACACGATGTTTCGGCTGATATACCCTCCAGCCTTCTTGGGGAAATTTCGAACTATTATTATATTATTATTATTATTTTTATTATTAATCAGGTCGCTGTCATGAATCGAACTCGGAATCTTGGGGTTAGTAGTTAGAGATATTTGCGAAGTGTTGTATTGCTCTTGAATACTGCCCTGATGTCATATGGGCCGCATATCTTTTGTATCTTTTCGGACAGGCCTTTCACATAGGGTAGACAGACTGTAGACAGTTTATTGGTTTCATCCCCTCTTTTCTTCATAATTGGAGTAGATAGTATGTTCTTGGGGTAGTTGTTTCTTAATAGATTGTTACTGAGCTTGATCATTTCTTCGTGGTGGGTATCACGATCGCTACTTATATTCTTTGCTCGATGTTTTAGGCACTGAGCAATTCATCTCTTTACACTGTATGGATGGTGGGAATTGAAGTTAAGGTATCGTCCAGTGAAGGTTGGCTTGCGATATACGGATGTCCTGAATTCATACTCGGTGCGTGTTATTAGTACGTCCAGGACTGCCAGCTGATTGTTCTGTTCCTTTTCCATGGTGAACTGTATGGATGGATTTATTGAGTTCACATGATCTAACAGCATTTGGACATCTTGCTGGTGGGGCCAGAGAATAAAGGTGTCATCAACGTATCGCAGCCATAGGGTTGGTTTTAGTGGTGTTGATCATAAAGCCAAATTCTCGAAGTATTCCATGTATATATTGGCTATTATCGGTGATAATGGCGAACCCATAGCTAAACCATCTTAATGTCGATATATATCAGTATGTTCTTGGGGTAGTTGTTTCTTAATAGATTGTTACTGAGCTTGATCATTTCTTCGTGGTGGGTATCACGATCGCTACTTATATTCTTTGCTCGATGTTTTAGGCACTGAGCAATTCCTCCCTTTACACTGTATGGATGGTGGGAATTGAAGTTAAAGTGTCGTCCAGTGACGGTTGGCTTGCGATATACGGATTCCTGAATCCATATGACATCAGGGCAGTATTCAAGAGCAATACAACACTTCGCAAATATCTCCTTCGGGTAAAACCACCAACAGAAGAGAATATGACCAAAAACTGCGTGTACTCCATCCCATGCAGCTGTGGTAGGTTATACAAAGGCGAAACATTTCGCCCCCTCAAAATAAGGGTAGAAGAACATCGCAAAGCTGTGACACGAGGAGATATTGATTAATCGGGTATAGCTGATCATGTATGGCAGAATGGAGACCACATCCCCCTGTGGGATGAAGTTAAAATAATAGACAGGGAACAACACTGGAAAATACGAAAACTAAAAGAAGTAGCACATATGCTAAGACACAACAACCTCCTAAGCAGACCGAGTGCAGATATGAATAGCATATGGGAACCGGTACTGAGGAAGGATAGAAAAATAATAGATTTATAAGCCCTAAAATTCACTCCATAATTGCCCACGGGCATATGGCATAGCGGTTAAGAGCGCGGGCTACTAACCCCAAGATTCCGAGTACGATCCACGGCAGCGACCTGATTAATAATAAAAATAATAATAATAATAAAATAATAGTAACATCGTTAGGAATGTGAACCCAGGTTCGAAATTTCCCCAAGACACCTGACGAAGGCTGGAAGGTATATCAGCCGAAACGTTGTGTTAATAACAAACAAGATGAGGACAAATATCCGTCAAATGTAAATAATGTAAATAATATAAATAATTCCTCATCTCTTAAATATAGAACTGTATATATTTTATATTTTACTAATTTATATATACTATGAATCATTTTATATTAAATATATTCTATAATTTATATACTATAATAATACTATAATAAATCCATAGCGTCACCCAATCCACTGCCTTCCTTCCAACGCCTTCCTTTTTTCTGCGCCCACCTGAAACGTCTCAACGTCCACCGGGGGTGGGTGGGAACTGTAGCGCACAGTTTGTGAACCTATGCTCTAAACGCACGTGATCCGAAAAGTTTGAAACTAAAGTATTGAATTATCCTTCATTCCTCTAACAGTCTCCGTAGAAGTAAGACAATGTTCCTATATTCACCGCCGCAAAACATCTCTGCCTCTGAACATTACGTGAAGATCTACACAGCGCCGATAGCTATTGCTAGTAATAATCGCACTTCGTGTACATCCGCTTTGTATGTTTATAATTCTACATCTTATGGTGCTTTATTCTTGCTGAATAGTTATATTATTTTTTATATTTATATTTCTTGCAAGGAGGCGAGCTGGCAGAAACGTTAGCACGCCGGGTGAAATACCTGGCGGGATCTCGTCTGTCTCTGAGTTCAATTTCCACCGAGGTCGACTTTCCCTCTAATCTTTTTGTGGTCGATAAATTAAGTACCAGTTGCGTACTGAGGTCGATCTAACTGAGTGCCACCTTCCCCCAAAATTTCGGGTCTTGTACCTAAAGTAGTAAAGAATATTTATACTTCTTGTATATATATATATATATATATTCACATCTATAAAATTGCGAAACGAAATTCATCGACTGATGGAAATTTGGGTTCTGTTCGGTGAGAAGTATTTAAATGACAGGTTAACTTTCTGCTTTAATTTCCTTAGAAAAGAACTCAGTGACCACCATGCAATATCGATTAATAAATATTTTAGTGATAAGTGCTAGAAGGATTTTAGTTATCGTTCAAGAGTAACTCAATTTATTCAGTCGTGTACAATAAAGATACGGGAAACAAAGGTTATTGTTGTGAAATATAATGAATAGATTATATGGACTGATACTGCTGATGTCCTGTCTTGTTTTCTTTTTTTTTTTTACCAAACACATGTTTTAAACTAGCTACCTTTTATTCCTGTTTCGGGTTCATTGTAAGATGTGTTGTTTTTTTCAAAAATACACATATGTTAAAAGGAATCTGTTCCACTATAAAATAGCTATTAGATATCTTCGTTTCAGACAATGCAAATTTAGATTTATAGATATTAGAGGATTAGGTCTTTTGGACCAGCCAGTAAGTTTTAATTGTCAAAGGAATCAAAGGAGTAGCATTTGGTGTGTGCACCAGTAAATAATATCTATTAGCATATGAAGGCGGCGAGCTGAAGAAGCGTTAGCACACCGGGATTGGTTAGCGGTATTTCGTGTGTCTTTATGTTCTGAGTTCAAATTCCGCCGAGGTCGACTTTGCCTTTTATCGTTTTGCGGTCGATAAATTAAGTACCAGTTGCGAACTGTGGTCAGTCTAATCGACTGGTTCCCTCCCCACAAATTCCGGGCCTTGTTCCAAGAGTAGAAAAAATATCTGTTAGCATATATCGTGTTATCTACTCAGTTTCCTATAGATTATTAGAAATATAAGCTAAAATCTTCATTCCTCTAATTGCATGAAGCTATTATAATTCTATTTAAAATCATACAGTAATTATTTTCCGTCTCAAGAGATCCTTACAACCGAACTTCTAACAACTTTAATAATCAATCAAATAAAATCAACATTCGTTAACTTCAGTAAACTACAATATTCTTAGGGCATTTGATCAGAATTTTATTCAAAGACACCTCCTCATCACTAATTAGTACGTTTGTCTTAAGAAATTCATTCCTTTGAAGAAAACCGTTAAATATAAGATCTCAAAGCTAAGCAGCAACACAGGCTTGAATCTTAGGCACTGATTCTTGAAATAAAACCCCATAGGAAAAATTGAACGTAAAATACCGTATTACAAAGATGCGTATAAATGGATAGCTTCTTTGTATATTGAAGAAAGCCATAATTGATCATACTTTGAAAGGTTACTTCCTAATAGCTATTTTGGCTACTGGTGTCATAAAATTTGGATTTTATTTTTTTCTTTCAAGCTCATGAAACAAATAGAAAATCAGCATTTTACATGAAATAACTTAATAAAGAGCTTAATCAACATAAAACGTTGAAGGAAAACAGAACGTTAATTGTAGAAATCGGTGGCATATATGAAATGATTGCGGAATATGCTCTAGGCCGTGAAAAGCCTCACGATTTGACAAATGCAATACATGCAATAACACTACATATATCTAAAAAGTGTAATTACACACTGTGACTTCCATCAGGAACTCCTCCCTTATACATGCACTCCTGAAAGCCAGGAGACATTGGGTGCTTTTTTTTTACACGTAGTTAACTCTCCGATTTCTTTTGGTTGCTTTGTTTTATAAGTTTCTACATGAAGAGTGACAGTTGAGCATAGAGGATAATAGAAACTAAGTAGGTCATGGTGAGGCCATCATCTACATTGCAAGTTGAATTTCACAGTTTATTCTCATCTGCAGACCGGATTGTGACTCAATTTCTGTACTTATTAATATTATTCTTGTGTTTTAAATAACCTTTTACTTTTTTCTGATCTTTAATGTTTATCAGAGGTTTTTTTTTATGTTCATTATAAATCAATTAAAAAATTAAAAGAAAAAACCAATATAGCCACAGACAATCAAACAAATAATTAACAAAACAATTACACAGCTCCGGTAAGACAGACATTCTGAAGTTGATACAAAAGCTCTCAGGGATATAACTGTTCAGAATATAAGAAACATGCAAAAGACAGATTATTATTTAAAGGTTGGTTATTTGTAAAGTAAACTAAAATATTGCAACAAACAGACTTAAAACAGAATATCGCGTCGATGTTGAAATCTCTCAACGCTAAATGTGTCTAAAAGGGTTTGCATTTAAATTTGGTTGCATTATTACATAATATAGTTGCTTTCTCCATTTACTTTGACCTTTTCTGACGTGTGCCTATAACATCTTTTTTTCTGTTGATATTCCATAGTGTTGACATAGCTTCCACTGTTTATAGGTCCCAACTCTGTCGTGACTGAGAGTATATTCCTTCTGACCTAGGACTGATTAACCAGAGACAATATGATTCATTTTTTTTCTCCGCCATCACCACATATTCGGCAGTTACATTGTGTATTTGTATTCATTATGTGTTTGTGGTGAATTCTGGCGGGAAGGCTTTGATCTTGTGCTGCAATTAAACATCTTTCAGACTCTGCTTTAAGTCCTGAAGTTCTCAGCCATTGTTGGGATTTTGATTTGTGGGAATTTTCATTTCTGTTAAGCTTAACTCTATATTTACTGTGTAGGGGCTTTTCTTGCTATCGCTTTATCATGATCCGCTGCTGTTCCAGTTTTTGTTTGGATTTCAGTTGTGTTATAGCTTTTGTTGTTTCTTCTTTTTCTTCATAACTATTACGTACTATGACTTTTCTGTATTTGTTAGCTTCTTCTAAGACAGAAGACACTTTTTATTTTGTTCGTGTTTTGAGGCTATTTGTATCAGTTTTCTTTGCTTCTGAAATAGGTATTTCTGTAATTCTATGTTGGTTATTTTGTAACAATTTTCTAGCTGTATAAGGCCTCTACCACCTTCGATATGTTGCATATATAATCTTTCTATGTCAGATTTTGGGTGGTGCATCCTAAATCCTGTCATTAATTCTCTTCTTTTCCTTCTTTTCTTATCTTCTCTTTTATTTGTATGTGTTGTGTCGTATCTAGTTCATTGATTCATAAGTATTTGTGTCTGGTTTTGGTCTAATTCTGTTATTTCATTTCCTTTATCAAATGTGATGTTGTTATTTTTAACTAGTTTTCCTCTTTTTAAAGTTGCTTTGGCACATTTCATATTTATTATTATTATTATTATCATTATTATTATTATTGAAGGAATCACATAGTATCTAATATTGCGATGTAGACTGAAGATATTGTATGTACCGTGTATTTGTGTTGTATGTCAAGACACACGTACCTCAGTCAGGCAGCACTTTAAGTAGTATGTGTCCTTTTCGCAGTTCAGTCGATTTTTGCAATACACCAGGATTGTAGGGCATTTCTAGTGTTCAGATATTTCTCAGGTTGACTGGTATTGAACTGAATGCTCCGATGACAACAGAAACTCTTACGGCTGCCACATCTTGGCGATCTGAATTCTCATGTCTCCACATTCGTCGGCCTTTTTCCCTTTCTTTCTTGACACTGTGTTGATCATATGGCGACCTTACAACGCTATTTTCAGTTTTTCAGTTTCTACTATTCACTATTTTACTTCCTTTCTAATTTGTTGATGTATGATGTTGTAGATTATACGTAAATGACTAGTACATTGATAAATATCTCTTTCTTGACATTGATATTGGTGTTGCAAGCATTTAATGTTCGTGTATTTATACTTTTTATTTACGCATCGTCTAGGTGTAGTTAGACGCCAATTGTTTCCATATATATTGATATAGCAAGTTACTTTATAAAAATATTTTCTTATATTAGAAGTAAAATTCACTTTACTTCTCAATTTCAGTTTGTTTGGGTTTTTCTTATAGTTCTTTTCCTTTCTATTTTCATCGTATCAGTCTTATTTACTACTATATGTCTATACGTTTGGTTCTGTTATAATTCTTAGATTAATGTCTCTGTGTCTACTTTAGTCTTAATAATTATTGATTTGTTCAAGGCACTGAGCTGGCAGAACCGTTAACATACAGTGCAAAATGTTTAGCAGCATTTCGTGCATCTTTGCCTTCTGAGTTGAAATACCCCCGTGGTCGACATAGCTTTTCATCCATTTGGGGTCGATAAAACAAGTATCAGTAATGCACTGGTTGTGTCTCTCCTGTTGAAGTTCCTGACTGTGTACCCAATTTTAAGTCATTTGTTCAAAGTGACGAACTAGTAGCACCATTAACAAGCCGGGCATAATGCTTTACGTATTAATTTCAAATTAATTTATTAACATTATTTAAGTATTTTTCCAACTAGGCAAAATCTTTTGTAAATAGTTCTAATTCACTCATTTAAAGGTGCTAGTGTATATAGTATAGGTAGATCTATAATCGACGGTATTTTATTGAACAGCATTATTAATGGCATTATCATTATTGGTCTCTTTGGCGAATTTGCATTCCTAATTCGAGAATATACCGAGATTGGTTACATGATAGAGACCAGTAGTTGGATGAGAATGCTGTCAGACACTCAGTGTCAACTCTCAGTCGAAGACTGCACTAGGTGTAAGTTCTACGTTCGCCATATATAATTATTTATGGTGGGTAACATCGATAGCGTTCTTGGGAAAACTCTAAGCGTCGGCGAGAACCAACAAACTTGGGTGTTTCGGAAGACTATCGTGTCGGTGACTTCTAAGGATAATTTACAAAAATTCCTGATCTGGCAGAGCTAATGAGGTGCAGTACCAGTTCGAGATAAAATCTACAGGCACGGCAGTCCCTTCAAGTGAGATAATCTGAGATACGTGCATAGCAAATAAATCACACTCCACTCATTGATACATGTCCCAGGATTGCTGACGTATGAAGTTATATTGAACAGCTGTTTTCGTGTGTTGGACAAATCCGTCTACCACCCGACTCCATCGTGAGAATC
This sequence comes from Octopus bimaculoides, assembly GCF_046866305.1. Taxonomy (NCBI): domain Eukaryota; kingdom Metazoa; phylum Mollusca; class Cephalopoda; order Octopoda; family Octopodidae; genus Octopus; species Octopus bimaculoides. The sequence continues at coordinate 182,829,942 of NC_142929.1, read as the reverse complement.
CTTATACTACCCGCCTTTAACCAAGTGAGGGAAGGGTGTTCTTTTGTGCAATAGCTATGACGAAATAATATTGCGTGGTGAACAAGGCTGAAAAGATTGGAGGCAGATAACTTCCACTTAGGTATTATCGACTTTTTCAAGTTGCACTCGGAAGGTAATGTGAGTATCAAGATAGACCCCCACCACACACCCAACGTTTCTTAAATGTGCTTGATTGTGACAAAAGTTGAACGTGCATCAGCCTCATTTTAAGCATGCATCTGTAGACTGGACACAGCAGCTGTGTGAGGGCTTGTTCCCTTGATGGTCATAGTGACCTTCATTGATCATGCTAAGAGTTTTCCTTGTATCAAGAGGACTGCGTCATATCTGCGGTCTCATATTTTGAGTATTATGCATACTTTTTATCTCAGACCCACATCATCACTCTATCCATTCCTATTCTAATCTTTTTATACAATTCCCACATATTGTAAACTCTCCTTGTAACGTCCTTCTTTTATAATACAAAATAGTAGTAGTAGTAGTAGTAGTAGTAGTAGTAGTAGTAGTAGTAGTAGTAGTAGTAGAAGCAGCAGCAGCAGCAGCAGCAGCAGCAGTAGCAGTAGTAGTAGTAGTAGTAGTAGTAGTAGTAGTAGTAGTAGTAGTAGTAGTCAAGAGAATGCTTTTCGGAGTGTCTGATGCGTTCTCAAAGACATTCATTTCTTCGTAGCTAATTACTGAATGATAATAAGAGGAAATGCAAACGGCAGTCTCCCAGTACACAAAAGTATTGTTAATAACCTTTTGAGCTATCTCAATAAAAATTAATCAGGAAATTGAAATCTGGCATTGATGCAAGTTTGGTGGTTGCTTATGGCTGCCGGTTAATTACTGACCGATATCATTGGAACATTCATTGATTTAAACGTACTAAAATAAATTACTAATGAATGAAACAATTGTCATGTACCCAACTTCAGAAAATACTGGGAACTTTAAGAATATTTTACACTGAAAGCTTGACAATTGTAAATGATGTCACCAGTGTTTTTAGTGGAGTTGCAGAGACTTATATATAGATATAACTGTTCAGAAAATACGTACGAAAAGAAGCAGAAAAGCAGGATATTTTTTTTCTTCACATGATGATTTTGCAAACAAATGATATTGTTTTCGTGTTTGGGTAAAAAAAAGAACGCGTATATATATATTTCAAACTAAAATTATTGGGCATTTTCTGTTAGCGAGGAATAAATAAACAGGTTAGGTAAAAGCATGCAAAAATAAACGTATATAAATGCACACACACTCATATATGTTCCCATGTAGTCCGCAGGGAAATGTTATATACGTGTTGCTGTAATTCTATACATTGTAATATGGAATGTGCACTGTGTGATTTTCTTATGAATGCAAGATATTTTGTCACATATAACCAATTTTCTGCCTTCGTGTAAGATGTACAGAACTACATCTTAGAATTATATTCTTGAGAGTGGTTAGAGTCGTGTATGTTGATATATGTGTGTTGCTTAAACATATTGGAAAATAAAGAGCGAAACAATATAAGAAACATCGTAATAAATTCAGTACAGGCAATACACAGATGGCATAATATTGTAAGATGAGTTATAAATATAAATATAAACAGATATAAAAAGAAAGTAGGTATAAACACATGAACAAATAAATAAATAAAAACAAAAACAAATGTACATGTATTAACAGAGGATATAGATGATACCGGCACTCCCCATACTCGCACATGTACTTACTAAAACATAGACACATTGAAGGATACGCATGCGTAGACACATACAATAGGAATACCAAATACAAAATGGCTGATAGTTAGCAAGGTGAGACGCACATAAGAAAGGAGAAAGCAAAGGACCACTGATGAGGTCACAGAAGTGTGACGAAAGAACTCTGGCCGAAATAGGATTAATGTAACATAATGTAATATAAAGCTGAAATAAATTAACACCAAATATACAGTGCGTGTGTTTTTATTGGCTAAACTGGCAATATGGTCATCCCCAAGTACAACAAGATATAAATATATATTCATAATACTGACCAATACATGCATGTACAAATCAAGTGTATTTTAGTTACTACACACACCCTTTAAAGCTAAATACACTTAAAGGTATTGAACTCTTTTAGCTAATGATCATTACTGAAACTGTTCAGGGCTAAATTACCATGAATTTCTAACAACATCCGTAAATTTGTAGATTTCTATCCGGTAATGGTTACAAATCTTTTATATTCAGTGTATTGTGTTTTATACAATATTAACTTTAATCAAGTGTGGGTGAGTAGATGAAAGCTCTCTTTCTAATATAGAACGATGAATAAAAGTGTAAAGACCCCCTTCTCTCATGAAGAACCATGGGAACGCACCTAGAAAGTTAGGGTAAAGTCCGGGTAATTTGTTTATGGAAGACCAGCAGTCGCCCATGCATACCAGCCTTCCTTCTCAACGCCACGGATGTTATCCACGGGAGGGCAAACGCTGATACAGCCTGGTATCAGCTAAGTGAACTGGAGCAACGTGAAATAAAGTATCTTACACAACAACAAAACACTGCCCCGTCCGGAATTCGAACTCACTACTTTATAATTGTGATCCCAACGCTTTAATTACTGAATCATACGCCGTTGTATTATGAATGTTGTTAACGTACCTGAATTATCAAAAATCAATCGATATGAACGAACGGTAAAGAAATCACGGTCAATAATTACCAGTGAAAACGAATAGGCGTAACCTATATGCCATAGAGATCCTACAGCATAAGAAGAGTACAAAATTATGAAATATACATACTTTGTCAAGATGTCGTTAATCTATTATAATTAAGTTATCGATGCTAGATTTAGATTTATACTATTCCCTTAACAGTGTATATTAGGATAAAAATTGGAATTTCCATCGATATGTAATAATATATGTGTGCGAGCGCATGTCTATGAGTGTCTGCGTGTGTGGGTATGTGTTTGTGTGTATTTATGTATGTATGTATGTATGTACGTACGTACAGATGTACGTATGCATTGAGTTGTCCGGAAAGTTCGTGCCGATTTATAGTAGCTTACATTTCGACTTATTTTAGAACATGGTTGAGTCCGTAAAATAGGATTTGACTACACCTCTATTTAGACCACAGTTTAAGCTATCTTTTCGTGGAAGAAGTTTATGTTCCTATAACTTGTGTTAATTCTGTAACCGTTTAAAATGGAAGATAAGAAAGTTCATTTTCAGCACTTGATGCTTTCCTTTTTCCTTAAAGGGAAAATGCCTCACACGTAACCAAAGAAATTTGCGTAGTTTACGGTGTTTCTTTATCCAGAAGAACTGTACGGAAGTGATTCACAAGGTTCCAAGCTGGAGATTGTAGCCTTATTGATAAACAGCGAAAAGGCAGACCATCCACTCACTAGAGATGATGACCAAATCAGGACATTAATTGAGAATAACACACATTGCACAACCCGCGAATTGGCAGAAAGCCTTTACCTATCAAAATCCGTCGTTCATAAGCACCTGGTAAAGCTTGGGTACACACATCGCAACGACGTTTGGGTATCACATGAGTTGAGTGAGAAGAACCTTTTGGGCCGCATTTCCATCCGTGATTCGCTTTATAAACGGAATGAAAACGCGCCTTTTTTAATGCAAATTGTGACAGGTGATTAGAAATAGATTATCTACCGAAATGTTCAGAGAAAGCGATCCTGGAGTAAGCGACATGAGCCACACTTAGCCACCCCAAAAGCGGGTCTTCACCGTAAAAGAGTCTTGCTTTGTGTCTGGTGGGATGGGAAAGGAATTCTGTACTATGAGCTTCTCCCAAGTAACCAGACAATTAATTCTGAGAAATACTGCACACAACTGGACGAATTAAAAGCAGCAATTGAAGAGAAACGTCCAGGATTGGCCAACAGGAAAGGTGTTGTTTTCCAAATTGATAATGCAAGACCGCACACTTCTTTGGGAACCAGACAAAAATTGCTGCAGCTCAGCTGAGATGTGTTACCCCACCCTCCATATTCACCAGATATTGCTTCTTCGGATTTCCACTTATTCAGGTCTCTGCAGAATAGTCTTAATGGTAAAAAATTTAATTCCTTGGATGACGTAAAAAGATACCTTGAGGAATTCTTTGCCATGAAACCACCTCAGTTCTGGGAAGAGGGTATTTTCAAGTTAAAGAACAGATGGAGACGCACTTTACAACAAAATGGTTCATATTTGGTTGATTTAAAATGTAATGGCAAGTATTTATTGACCTTTTTCTTTTCTTAAAAAATCGGCACGAACTTTCCAGACAACCCAATATATGGTGAATTCAATTCAACACAGTCGAAGGAAATAGATGAATCTTTGTCCATGAATATTCTGACCGACACAGTTTAATTAAAGTACTATGCATAACGTAAAAACTGATATATTTCAGTCAGTTCAACAGACCATGAGACAGCAAAATTCCTAATAGTGTCACTCTTCAAATATTGAAGAAGTAATTGTATACAGTTTTTTTAAATTAATGATATTGAGTTCAGAAGCTAATAATAGACTCACTGAACTTGCTTTTATGCACTTGAAAAGGCTGTGTTTTTGTACAGTAGATTAAATTTGCTTGTATATTCATACCAAGACTACCGAGCAATATTTCATCCGTTGACAAATTAGCAATAACCCCAACAGAGTTTACTAACTTTCAGTTGTGAGCTCTTTAATAAGTTTTTTTCTTACTTCGATGTCTTATAAGATAAATGATATGCCAACGGTTTAAGTTACCCAGATAATTGATACACGCAGTTTGAAATTCAACGAAGATAAATAAAATTACGTCGTCTATAAAATTTATGTCAAAGTTTAATTGGCTAGGAATTTTCTTTTTATGTTATCAAATTTTCTCATTGCATCAGGTCCAGAGTCTGGTAGTGTTGAGATTAAGGCTAATTAAGCTTTGGTATTCTTTTCAAGGTTTCCCGCAAATCAACAGTAATAAGCGCAATTACTACTTTTGTTTGTTTCTCATTAGTTGTATTTATAGGTTGATGAAGTACCAAAGGAGAGACAACCTTATAAGATAATTAGATGTAGAACTGAAGAACAGAATGTTTTTTCATTATATTTATAAACATTGTACAACGCATATATTAAGATTTCCCTTTTACTCCATTAATTTCTTCTAGACTTCCTCAGAATCTAATTAAATTGATGTGTCAGTTAAAATATATATACACCAATACAATTTTAAAAATCAAGATATTTTATGTGGATACTTCTTAAACTCCAGTAATCTCTATGTCTTGTTAGTATTCACCTCATTTGACATAAGTAATCTTTGCATCCCCCTGTATTTCGTAAACTTAATTCACTTAGTAGCTGTCTACACTTGACACTGCAATGCAAATAATAAATTGCTTAGTAAGCAAATGTATCCTTTATGTTCTAAATCCCAAAGTAACGTTCCACTAATAATTGGGTAGAACAGGATAGTTAGATTTGTTTCTATTTTATTTCAATGTAATTTCAACTATGAGACTTGTAATTACACTATTTTTTTACTTTTAGTTGGATAGACGGGGTGGAGTGTATAAACATGTGTACGTGCATTTGTAAATTTATATATATGTGCGTGTGTTTCTTTATATGTTTCGATATATATATATATATATATATATATATATATATATATATATATATATATATATATATATATATATATATATATATATATGCACGCAAAAATATAAATACGTGTATATTTATGTACTCATACATGCACATAAATGCATGTACATATGTGCGTGCCAATGCATATACATATTTATACATATATAGAGAAGCATATATGTGTGTGAGCGTGTCATATATGCATATATATGTATATAAACAATAAAGCCAGTGAAATAATAGATGAACGCCTCACCGAGAAACCAATACTCACATATCCTCAGAATGAATCAAGGGTTGACATTTTTTCGATCTATGCAATCCCTTCATGACACGGGAGAGAAATGTAAATACCATGGTAGGAAGTATCGAGCTCTGTTATCTGATGATTACGGTATAGGGGGAATATATTTGTGTCACTTGTGATATCACAGCCTCTATTAATATATTATTTGGTTGATATTCAAATATAATTATATTCAATGGATTTTTCATATTTTTGCGGAGTTATTGAATTACTTTCAACAGGTGTTCATACTTCGTTCTCATGAAAAGACCGATTGATCTGCTAGAACGTTTACAGTCGCAAAAAATACTTCGCAGTATTTAATTACGGTTATTTAATTATACGTTCACATCCTGCCCGATCAACGTTAAATTTCACCCTGAGGAATCGATAAAATAAAAGACCAGTGAAGTATTACGATTCATGTACTTAACTTGGTACAATGTCACTCAAGTTTTTGACAACCAAGACTTTACGACTGAGTATTCTTCAGTATGACACAAAGTTTCCGCTTAGATCCCACAAATAACATGAAATCTCTTACCTGAATATAAACAAAAGTATAACAGTCTCATTTCATATTATAGTTTCCACTCTTTTATATAGTGTGACAATACTTCTTATATAACTGTGACACTGCTTCTAAGAAAAAGTTTCATTTTGAAAAACAAACGAATCTGTTTTTTTTTTGTTTTGTTTTTTTTGCCCTTGGGGTTTAAACAATAGCATATTGTTAGCTTTCTTCATTTGAATTTAAACACAAAGTATTTTGAACTAATTTTACTCTATGATTTCTAAAATAGTATATTGGAATCCATTGACATTTCATTCACCGACATTCAGATAGCTCTTCTGTATTATTAACCATAGAATCATTAAATGTCTAAATCCCGATTCCCTACAAGATTCTTTATCAAATTATATCAGCTAATGATGTTTCATATTAAAGGTATGCAGCAAGAATGTCATTCATTTGTAATAATACATTTTGCAGTTTTTTTTGTTTCAACAACTACATTAACAAGTATTTTAATAATCGATTTCTTTTATTTAACATTTAAATTATTCATTATTACTTTATGTTATTAATTTAGCATATTTAATAGAGCCTCCTAATACCAAACCAATTATATTCTAACAATCAAGGTTAGAAATCATTCTTTGATGTAAAGCAAATATTCTTTATTTTTGAAACAGAAAGAGCAATTTAAAATTCAATATGATACTTGCAAATCAATATGGCTTCACAATTTACAGCAAAGGGAAGACCACCATTCACTGTTAAAGAATTAGAACATTGTCATTTAAATATGCTGAAGAATTGCAGGAACACTGCTGTGTCTGATCATTATTTGTTATCCGAAACTTTTACATCTCAGGGTTGAAATAAAGTTGCATTTAGCAATGAAGAAATAGATTGGACGATGTGCTTAATATTGATTTCCTTTGAGGAAAAAGTTGTTAGATCATTCAATAAGAACACCAGTTCTGAGCCATGGGCGGAATTAAGAAGCATAGCGTTCCATACACAGAAACTAAGAAGACAGAAGTTGGTCACCATAGAAGCATGAATCTACAAGCTTGTGCGTGTGTGTTTGTGTATGGTTGTGTGTGTGAGCTTGTTTCTGCATTTGAGTGTAAGTGTATGTGTATATCAAGACAGAATACTGGTATTCAACCAGTATTTTTGTGTGTATGTGTTTTTTTGTGTGTATGTGTGTATGTGTGAACGTGTGTGTTTGTGTACGGATGTGAGTGTATGTGTGCATGTGTGTGTGCATGTGTTTGTGTGTATGTGTGCGTGTGTACGTGTGTGTGTGTGTGTGTGTGTGTGTGTGTGTGTGTGTGTGTGTGTGAACATGCCTGTATGTTTGAAATAAGCAACATTAGAGACAGCAAGTTTTGGTGGACACAGAAGATATGCAATTACCAAATCCAATTTAAACCATTGATCCGACTCAGGGCTGAGTCCTTAGTGTGGCGTAGCTATAAAAGGTAAACATAAATGGTGTTTAAAATTTAAGACAGCTGTTTTAGTGAGATTCTATTGACTTAACCCAGTCATGAAAGATTACACAATGACACATATATAACGCAGCATTAGCAGGTAAAATTTGTATAGGTATTCATGAAGGTAAAGGAGAGATATGAACGGCAAGTATATGCTTGACTGCTAAATCCACAAGATTTTTTTAATTCTCAGTCTGTTTATTTTCTCTTATTCCTTTCTGTTGAAGAACGTAGGCTCGAAACGTAAAAGACTTTCTCTCTTTCCTGACCGTCAAACTAATACACCTGCTTGTTGTTCATACACCTGTTTTCGCCTTTTGCTTTTCTCTAAACTTCAACTAAATACACACACACACACACACATGCACACACACACACACACACACACACACACGCACACACACACACATATATATATATATATATATTATCATCATCATCATTATTTTTTTTTTATTATTATAATTATTATTATTTTTATTATTTTTATTATTATTATTATCATTATTATTATTATTGTTGTTGTTGGTGTTATTATTATTATTATTATTATTACTATTGTTATTATTACAATTATTATTATTATTATTATTATTATTATTATTATTATTATTATTATTATTATTATTATTATTATTATTATTATTATTTATTCAAGGCGCTGCCTAGAATTCAACTCGCAATCTTGGGATTAGTAGACGGGGCTCTTAACCAATGGGTGAAATTTAGGGTTCAGAAAACTAATATTTTTCTATCCATCCTTAATACTCGTTCCCATATTCTTCTCATATCTACACTCGGTCTACTTAGGAAGTTGTTTTGTGCTAGCATATGTGTTGGTTCTTTTAGTTTTCGTATTGTCCAGTGGCGTTCTCTGTTTATTATTTTAACTTCATCCCCCAGGTGAAGATAGTCAACGCTTTTCCATACATGATCAGCTATACCGGATTTTTCAACAACTCGTCTCACAGCTTTACGATGTTCCTCTACCCCTATTTTTAGTGGGCGGCATGTCTCGCTTTTGTATAACCTACCAAAATTGCATGGGATAGAGTACACGCAGTTTTCGGTTATATTCTCTTCTATGCTGGTTTTTCCTCGGAGATATTTGCGAAGTGTTGTATTACTCTTGAATACCGTCCTGATGTCATATGGACCGCATATCTATTGTATCTTTTCGGAGAGGCCTTTCACACAGGGTAGACAGACTGTGGTAAGTTTATAGGTTTATCCTCACTCTCCTTTTCGTAATTGGAATGAATAGTATGGTTTTGAGGTAGACATTGCTTAATAGATTGTTACTTAGCCTGACCATTTCTTCGTGGTGTGAATCAGTATCATTGCTTATATTCGTTGGAGGATGTTTTAGGCACTGAGTAATCCCTCTCTTTACACTGTATGGATGGTGGGAATTGAAGTTGAGGCATCGTCCAGTGATGGTTGGTTTGCGGTATACGGATGTCCTGAACCCATGCTTAGTGCATGTTATTAATACGTACAGGAATGCTAGCTGTTTGTCTATTTCCTTTTCCATTGTGAACTGTATGGATAGCTTTATTGAGTTCACATGATCTAGCAGTACTTGGACATCTTCCTGGTGGGGCCAGAGTATAAAGGTTTCATGAACGTATCAAAGCCATAGTGTTGGCTATAGTGGTGTTGATCCTAAATCCAAATTCTCAAAGTATTCTATGAATATATTGTTGATAATGGCGAGCCCATTGCTAAACTCTGAGCCTGTTGATATATTTCAGTGTCTAATCTGTCCTTACTGAAGTATGTAGTTTCTACACAGAAGGTCGACATTTCCATCAAGTTTCCTATTGGTATACTAGTGCAATATTTTAGATAGGTGTTCGTCACTATTTTTTTTTTTTTATCACTGATAGTACTTCATCAGTTCGGATTTTGGTGAATAGAGTTATCACATCTAGACGTATCATCTGGTTGGATCCAATGGGGGTATGCTTGATCAATTCAGTTAAGGGGTTGGAATTCTTCACATATGATGTTGACTTACCTGCTATTGGACCGAATTGGCTCAGTGGATGACATGCCGAACCTCTACTGCTCACTATGGGTCTTAATGGAATACCATCCTTGTAAACCTTAGGGAGACCGTACATGCGTGGTACCTAACTGTAGTGTTCGGTCAGTTGTCTATACTTCATTGGTATGAAGTGATCCTTGTTCTTGATTGAGATCTGTGACCACTTCCTCTCTGTTTTCAGAGTTGGGTCTTTCTTTACTTTGATGTAGCTACCATCACGTATAAGACTTGCCAAATTTTAGGAGTAATCAAACTTGTTCATCACCACCGTAGCTTTGCCCTTGTATTATGATGGAGTTGTCATTCTGTGGTCTTTTGATAGCGAACATTTCTTCCTTAGTGATGTTTGGTTTCGGAAGTTTCACTTTCTCTTAGTACTTGCCTTACTTTCCACCTTACTTCATCTCCCTGAGCCTTTGGTATCTTTATGGCTATCTCCTCAATAGTGGCAGTTATGTCCAAGTATGGAATACACCTGATGAAGGCTGCAGACTAAATTAGTCGAAACGTTGTGGTAACAACAAACAAGATGACGACACATATCCGTCCAATGTAAATAATGTAAATAATGTACAGAATTCCTCATTTCTAATATATAGAACAGTATAAGTCTAATGAGGTATGACGCTAATGTCTAAAACCGCAAACATTACGTAAAATTTCACTTCGAAATTTTGCTTTAAATGGCATTGTAAGCGGAATCGGTAGATCAACAACTGTAACGAATCAATAAAGATGTGTTAAAACATTTATTTGTGTTATTATTTGTATTATAATTTACTGTTTGACAAACCCACACAACTGTGTTACAGTCGTGAAATCAGGATTTTCTACACTTGAAGAATTTCAGCATTGGCCCTGTTGATAGCTGAGAACTGGGGTTCAGTGCGTCTCTGGAAATACCTACGTTTATGCACTACCAGGACCAAGATTTTTGCTGTGTATATGTGTGTGTGTACGTACTTATATATGTATAAATATTCGTGTATGTGTATGTATAGATTTGATTAAAGGGAATCCATCGGGGTTTGATGCATATCAAGTTGAAGCCTGCCACAATTGATGGCCAGACAGAATGACACATTTCAGGCTGTTAAGTAATATATTATCAAACTACGAAATGCGAGAATAAAGGCAAGATTACTGTTGTTTCGTTATTGGTAACTCTGATAATATCCAAGGATTAATGGGTCCTTAATTGTGGCGTAAAATTCTGATAAAAGCAGACGAATGTGTCATGTAGTATTGCTACAATTATTTTATTAAGAGTCTTTACCATGACGTGTTCCTGGTAGAGACAGGCATGATGTATGCTTAACATCCATAATATTGTGCGATACTTTACGCAAATCAAAGCTCATCAGTGTTACCAAATATACAATCGAGCAGTGACCTGCTGACGAATCAACACATTATACTCATCATATATCATATCGAAACAGTATTATCAACATTTAAGAAATCTAAACTGGATGGGACTACTATTAGTTCGACACAAGGGGGGATAGCAGAATGTGGTTGTAAATTATAGAATTGTTACATGGCATATCTAACCTAACGACGTCATTAAGTTGAGTGATATCACTCATGATAGCTGGTCTTCACAAACAGACTTCTATTCTGGCAGATAGCAAGCACCAAAGCATTACATTTGGCCCTATCAAAACACCATTGAAGGCAGTCTCCGTCGTTGTTTTAAAAAAAAAACATTAACTGCTTTTTTTATTTTTTATTTAGTATAGTCCTCAAAGAAGTGACATGGTTAATGAATTTCAGCATTCCTTATTCATCTCACTTAATTCCTCTTGATTAAACTGCTGCGATTAATTATTGCAGGACTAATAGAATATTAACTTTAATTAAGGGAGATCCAACTAATTATACATCAGAGAAAAAATAACTTAAGTAATAACACAGAGAATAGCGAAGGTCTCTACAGAATTTCATCTTCCCTAGTTACAGACTTCATAATTCTTTATAAGCCTATAATTTGTTTTAGCATTCATTTACAGTTATGGCCTTTCTAATTCTTTATAATTCTGATAAAGTTTTTTGACATTTTCCTAATACTCCTACTAATTTAAAATTATTATTGTAGTTATCTGACCTATCTACTTCACCTATATATTTTTAATTGCTTTCTTTTATTCTCAATAATAATGTGACATTATTGGTCAATAGAAACGTTGGGAATTATGTTTGTTTTTTTTTGGGGGGGGGGGGGATATCAGCCCTGCTTTTCTTTCTCTATTGATTCTAGCCGTTCCACTCATAATTTCATTGCAGCTATATAACTGTTCTCTTTAATTTTTAGTATTTAACCAACATAAATTCATGAACTTATATCTTTTATATTAACACTGATTCTTCACTAAACTACTTTCATTTGTCTAGTATACATGTATTGGTTTATTTATGGCATCACCGTATTTCCGTCAACTGTGTCATACACTGTTTCCATTAGATTTATACTATTCATGTGGTGTATTGGAAGTCTCAAGGCAGAACCTGAAATGAGAGAACATGTTATTAATGAGGGCGCGAATAGCGACGAAAGGGCTTCAGGAACAACCTTAATTAAAGCTAATATTTTGTTAGTCTTGCAATAAATGATCGAAGCAGGTTAATCAAGAGGAATTAGGTAAAGCTTTTACGAGTAATATCGTTAAATTTAATGACATCGTTAGATTCGATATGCGTTTTAACTATTCTATAATTTACAACCTCATTCTGCTATGTATTCTTACTCCGATACTTCACTTGTTGATGATCTGTTGAAGGAACAGCAGGTCACTACTCGCTTGTATAATTGGTAAGTCCGATAAGTTGTGAGTTGCAAGTGTATCGCACAATCTTATGGATGTTGTGTATTCAATGTACCTGACTCTACCTTGTATGACTCATAATAAAGACCCTTAATGAAACAATTGTAGCAATACCAAGAGTCCCATTTATATGTTTTGATTTGTATGTATGTGTGCGCGTAGATACATGCGCGTCTCTAATTCCTTATGTACTTTGTACTTCTATATGTAAACCATGTTGGCAAAATAACATAGTCTGCCATGGACACCTGTGCTTTGGTTCTTTCTTTCTTTTTCTTTTCTTCCTTTCTTTTGTCACTTTTGCTATGAATTAAATTAATGAATTCAACGGGATACACCGTCTGCAAGTAGTTGGGTTCAGCATATTATCCTCCATTTTCTAATTGTTACACAAAGTTTGGGCAAAACCTCCACTTTTACCCGCTCCCATTGATTGCACCTAGTATAGCACTAGTGTAGCAATAATTGGGTACCCTCCCAGCAGTATACTGGATAGATACTATCCCTTAGTGGGTTGTACCCCCAACCCCTAACTCTCTCACGTTATATATATATATATATATATATATATATATATATATATATATATATATATATATATATATATATATATATATAGAGAGAGAGAGAGAGAGAGAGAGAGAGAGAGAGAGAGAGAGAGAGAGATAGATAGATAGATAGATAGATAGAAGTTCTTTTTCCATAGTATTATATCTCAATACATAACTTACACTCATTTTTCCAGAATTTAATTCAGTATTACCGAATCATAATTCATACTGTTACGATAGAAGGATATGCGAAAAATAAGATAAATTCAAGAAAAAAAAATAATCAAAGGAAGAAATGTGAGAAGGACAATTTTAGTAATCGGCAAACGTAACGAATCTACATTTGATTAACGGTGGCCAGTGTCGCAACGATAAATATACACTACGGGCGCATTGCTATGGAGTTTAACAACACCGAACCCAAAGCTGTCGAAAACCTTCGACTGCACTTACGTTTCAAGCATATGCAGAGAATGTCTTCAATAACCGAGGATCAGTAGTGCCACAGAAACTCTGACTCCTCAGGAAGTAATTAGAAAGTGGGTGGAACAGATTTTGCGTCTTCTTTTACATCGCTAAGAAGTTTTTGAACGATGTAATAGCTTTATATTCAATAAGCTGTTTTTAATCTATATATATATATATATATATATATATATATATATATATATATATAACGGATGCATAAATAGATACACATAAATATAAACACACATATACATACATACATATATATATATATATGTGTGTGTGTGGGTGTGTGTGTGTGTGTGTGTGTGTGTGTGTGTGTGTGTGTGTGTGTTTGTGTATATGTAGGTATGTAACTATATATAAATATATATATATATATTTAAACTGGCTTGTATTGGTGTGTTTGTGTGTAAGTGTATGCGTACGTGTGGGTGTTTATGTTTTGTCTATGTTCTATCATTCTCCTAATGAAATAATAGAAAACGGAATTGACAGAAATAAGTAAAAGGATTTGGATTAATGTTTGAACTTGAATGGTTTTTCTGCTTACGAAATCTCCATTTAATTAAAATCCTGAATAAGGTTGTTAGAAATATTTTGATGCTTTAATCCAAATTCATTTCGTCTCGGAGCATCTTTTATGCTACTGAAGTAATGAAGAAAGGATTAAATTGCAGTTAACCCTTTGATGTGTATCTCACCATGCCAAATGGATGAGGTATTGGAGTCGTTCCTCATGGGCCATTAGTTCGATACTACTTTCACAATTTCGTTGTGATTCTGTAACTATATGTAGATATATATTCTGTACTGCGTCATTTCACCAAGATGCAGAGATTAGGTATTATTTCATCATATAAAGTTGCATTCTACAAGTCTGTAGTCATAAGAAAGTGCGTATGTGGGTGATATATATCTAATTTCATGAAACTGGAGATATGCAAGTTTACCAATGAATAGATTTTGTGAATCAGAAAACAATATAATTTCTGAGAGGAATTAAATTCAGTGTACAGAGACAAGGATAGCAAATGAATCAGTATTATAAGCTATCAAAACAGTCAGTAATTGCGCATTGTTATTACTATATCGGATTATGTTTTGTAAGACGGCATGAGGTGTATGTACAATTATAAGATTCATATTTAAGTGGCTTGAATGCACGAGCTCAAAAGTTACCATCATTCGATGTGTTGTCCGCTACTTTTCATTACCATTAACTTAGCTATTATCGACTAGCCTTACTGTTTGATATCTCACAAATTAACACAAACTCCAATGAATTAATACATAGAGTACGCAAATACTAAATTATATTAATTTTGATACATAACAAATATCCGTCAAACAGTTGGCTACCCCGTACACAAAAAAGTTGGTATAAACACATGAACAATTAAATAAAAGCAAATTAAACAAATTAAACGAACATTTATAAACAGGGGATACAGATAATGCAGGCACTCCCCATACACACACATGCACTTACTAAACATAGACACACACATAGAGGGACAAACATGGGCAAATATCGACACATACAATAGGAATACAAAATACAAAAGGGCTGATCGTTGGTAAGGAGGGACACAAATATGAAAGAAGAAAGCAAAGGATCACTGATGAGGTCACAGAAGTGTGACGAAAGAACTCTGGCCGAAATACGATTAATGTAATATAAATCTGAAGCAAGTTAACACCAAATATACAGTGCGTGTGTTTTCATTAACTAAACTGGCAACATGACTATCACCAAATCAACAATATATATGTATATATATATATATATATATATATATATATATATATATATATATATATATATATATATATATATATATATATATATATATATACGTATATATATGTATGTATATGTATGTGTGTGTGCCAGTGTGCACGTGTATGTGTATAATGTATATATATATATATATATATATATATATATATATATATACACATATAATACACATAGGCGCACTTGTGAACGACAACGATATTAAGAACCAAAAAATATACACGATGCTGAGAATCTTATATTCATTATTGGTTGTATAATTATGTTTGTGTCTTTGATCGGTTAGCTTTTGAGGAAAAATTTTTATTTGAAATTCAATTTAGTCAAATTGTCTGTTTCCAATGAGAGATGGCACATATGTAGCCTGTACGTATAATTGATTAGCAACATGGAAAGTTGGTCCCCGTTGATGATGGAAATATAGTTAGAATATTCCAATAAAAACTTTTAGAACGCTAATTCACTAATGAAAACTGCAAAGAATGTTCATAATCGTACACGGTTTTAAAAAATAATATTTCTTTTGTTGTTGTTCTAATTGCTGTCCTTGTTATTGTTATGTTGCTTCTGTTGTACTAAGTGAAATAGACGAGATTTATTTGTGATTTGAATCATATCCAGCTGGGAAATATTTAAACAAGAATACGTTCACAATTAAATTATAAGCAATTTGAAATTTTTGAAAGTTGTTAAAGCATCGTACACATGTTGCTATCAATTTTTCTTTAACAAAATACTTAGCTATAGCGCTAAATTGCACAAATTATTCTACGTACAGCATGTTAATTTGTCCAGCAGAGCATTTGCAAATTTTATAAAACAAACACGGATGTACACACACACTAGCTGTGTGTGTGTATGAAATGTGGACGTATAAAATGTGCACGTATGCATGTATGTGTGTGTGTGTATGTGTGTGTATGTGTGTGTGAGTGTGTGTGTGTGTGTGTGTGTGTGTGTGTGTGTGTGTGTGTGTGTGTGTGTGTGTGTGTGTGTGTGTTTGAGCCGAGTCGAGCGGTCTCTACTGATAAGGCTACAGAATTAACCGAAACTGACCGATCAGTGTACAGAATTCTTGACCGATGTTTTCGGTCAGTTACGGTTCCTGTCAGTATATATGAATACAGTTTAATACGGCATTAGAATTTTTAGCTCTTATTTCTAGCAGTGCATGTGTCTTAACATCCTAGTTACCTTTAGTGACAATTATAGTTTTCCTTTTCGGTAAAACATCGCACTCGGTTCTCACTGTCTCTGTCTCTGTCTCTCTGTATATATATATATATATATATATATATATATATATATATATATATATATATATATATATATATATATACATATATATATATATATATATATATATATATATATATATATATATATATATATATATATATATATATATATATATATATATATATATATTTATATATATGTATGTGTGTATACACGCACACACAGATACACGGGTGTGTATGATTGTGTATAGAAGAATGTATTACTCAAAATTTTTTTTTTTTGATTTTCACGTTTTATTTATAATCTTATAATAATATAACATAACATAATATAATATAATGAAAAGATAGACTATTAAATGCCCATTCTGATTGAACTAGTACGTTCATGCATTAAACCATGTAATCTTCAGATTCATGTCGTATTGGTAACAGTTTTGTTTTACAATTTGCATCTGTAGCAAGATGACTAAACTGCGTGCCTTAAATATATTTGTATAGGCTCCAGAATATTAATTTTTGCAAACTGTATTCTGTCCAATCAGTGTGTAATTTTACTAAATTACTTAAGTTGATTGGTGTTTGGATTCTGCACACGGTTTGTTGAACATATCAAGAGGCCTGTATTTTGACTCTGACCAAAGCAGTAATCGTTGGGTTATTTTTAGAAATATTTTAAACAACATTTCTCAAGGATTTTTACATTTCAATTATCATCATCATTATCATCTTCTTTATTATTGTTGTCGTTGTTGCTGTTGTTGGCGGCGGCGGTGGTGGTGGTGGTGGTGGTGGTGGTGCTGGTGGTAGGAGTAGCTGTAGTAATCGAAATTTATACCTCAAAATAAGATAATTTTTAATGACTTTTCTGTTGACTTGTATTTCCCTGCTATCGTCAC
>NC_142929.1:182802134-182807134 GCF_046866305.1 Octopus bimaculoides | reverse complement strand
GAAAATATAATATGCTTTTCCCTATATTAAGAACAAGACATAAACCTGCTCACTACTGCTTAAATAGCCAGTTAAATAAAACTTTTGAAACGCGTCTATGTATGTATATTTGTGTATGTATGTTTATATGTAAGTAGGTATTAGATTGTGTAAATATATCTACATTTTTGCGAGTGTGCATTTGTGCATGTATGTTTATGCTGCATTTCCGTCCCTCTGCTTCTTTGTAGATAGATAGATAGATAGATAGATAGATAGATAGATAGATAGATAGATAGATAGATAGATAGATAGATAGATAGATAGATAGATAAGCTTTTGAATGTCTTAATATATTTTTATATGTAACATTAATGTTGAGATATATAATGCGTCTTTATTATGTATGCATATATTTATATATTATAGTTCATTTGTGTCACTATTTACCGTCTGATTGTTTGTCTGTATGTGTATAAGTGCATATATCAAAGTATAACTATCAAACACTTCACGTAACATATTCCGTCATGCGTTTCCCCTGGTCGACACATGTCGTTCGTGTCAGTCATAATTCGTTTCCTATATCCCGGAAGATTTCCTCTTTAGAAATTTTGTAGCGAACAATAAAAATGTAATAAATACACATATTTATTCCATAGTTGTTTCTACAACTTGAATTGAGTGTACCTTAGATCTTAATTTCCTTAAATATTGTATCAGTTTAACATAAACACGCACAAATACATACACACACAGACACAGAGACGTACACACACACACACACACACACACATGTATATTATATACACCTGTGAGTGTGTGTGTGCGTGTGTGTGTGTGTGTGTATCTGTGTGTGTGTGTGTGTCTGTGTGCGTGTGTGTGTGTCTCTCTCTCTCTCTGTGTTTGTGTCCGTGTTTGTATGAGTGTGTTACCATATACACGGCTGTGATCACAATTCATGTTCTCAAAATTTTTCATGTTTCATTTTGAATTAATTAAAGGTTATTTGGACGGGAACATTCCAGAATCTTTCAATAGTTCTTGTCTATGATGATCTGACTTTCTGTATGACAGGTTCATTGCTGGCGTGTTTACTGCTACTTGATGGTAGGCTGAGTCGATTGTCATTATCTGAGAAACACATGAGTAAAAATGTGAAAAGACGATGCAAAAACACAGGTAATTATATGGTCCAGTGCAAATATAGCTCTTGCTTGCTTTCTGCATTATAAAACTAAGTTTAAGTGTATGTGCATTAGTTCTTATGAACTGTATCAACAGTAAATAACTGCATCTGAAGTTCAAAAGTCTTCTTGTAATCTTGGCTACACCTACATAACCAATAACTTTAGAAAATAAGCCAGCAAACTATATTGGCTCGAACACAATTAATCCGTAAGTCTTCAACATCTTTCATTCAAAGGAGATATGTAAGTTATTTTGGATCAGTTCCTATTCTTTAAAAGCATCTAAAGTAGTGAATGCCACTCAATATCAATTAGTTTTAAGCTTAGTTATGATGTGTACATCACCTACATATCTGACATTGAACAAATATTTGATAATGTATTACCATAATTGTAATGCTATGTCACAATATTTGTTCTGACCAAAGGCAAATGCTCGGCCTTAGCACTAACCTAAAAGCTTTGTATTTACTTCAATATTCTACAATATATTTTCAGAGATTAAATAACAATATTTCAAATGATGGCATGTGTGCAATATTTTTTTTTAAATATTGATTTTCTTTTTAAACAATTTAATCTGTATAGATTTTTATTCCTACTGTCTCCTTTTATTTCTAAGCCCACAAATTTGGTTTGATTTCCAATTTTTGTAGCTTCAATTGAGTGAAAATTACTTTCTGTAGAAATAGGAGAAAATATATGTAAACACGAGCTGGTTGACAACAAAGTATTTTGGGCATATCACATATTTCTGACTATACCAGAAAACAAATTCTCCAATACGTAGTTAGTTTTATGCTAATGCATGAACGATACTGTCGGTTCATATTGGTAAATCATTATAAATATATGATCGAAGCGTCAAGCATCTTAGTTATAAAGGAGCATATCTCTTCTAATATATTTCTATAGTTCATGCAAAATATGGTACTCACAAAGAAACAATAATGTGAACAAAAACTATTCGAAAACATAGACGTCATTCTAGCCTTATATGTGCAGACTTGACACAAAGCGTTCTGAAAATATGTGTAAGCTTCAGACAATCGCTCTCAGAATGTATATAAATGTCACACCCAATCTTGCAAACGTTTGTATAAATGTCATTCAAAGTGGCTTCCAAATAACCTATAAATTCATCAAAAACTATGTAAAAAGAAAACAAGATTTTACATTAAACCTTGAAGGAAGAAACATTTATGAAGCAAAGGGAATTACAGAAGTTTCTGAGTGTAAATATTTCACAAAAGTGAGGTACATTTATTTAAACGTGAACCTGTTGTTATTGCTCACCCCAGATAAACCCTGACTGAGCAGACTTATGATAAATGGCATTTTAAGTGTTACCATCTCATTTTTCCTACGTGCATCAACCTAATATTATTATAGGCAACGTGTAACTTTCTGTGAATGTAAAACGTGTTTGATTTCAGGGAAATTTTATTGCTGTTACTAGCAGCTTAAGCAATCATATAGAATATGCCACGTTGTCTGGTGAATCTTAAGTTCAAATTCTGTGATATTTTATTTCTTCACCCCCCCCCTAAGTATCCGCTGGTTCAATATTAATAGTAAACTTAGTTAATTGGACTCATAATATTGCTCTTCTATAGAACACGAACTTCTCATTTCAAAATGGATCATAATGAAAATAACAAAATGGTAAGCATGCTTTTCTTCATGAGATGTCTCTACATGTCCACACAAATTTCTGCGATAGGTTTTCTAAGTACTCATAATATATAATGACGCACAAAATCCTCCAAGGTAGTCAAAAGCCTACAGTCTAACCACCGGACACGATAAGATACGAACATTTATATGTCTTCTGAAGAACTATATCAAACAGATTTTTTCTGACAACTTGCTACGGATACGATAACAGATAAAACAGATATTTAGCTAATCATAAAATCCACGTGAGTTTGTTTGATTGCTTTATGATTACACTGTAACGATACCTTTTTTGGCAGCCACAGTCCTCCATATGAAAACTAAACCTGTTTGAAGTTGAAAGCAACCTGTAACCATACAGAGCAGTATCATTAATGAGTTGCATAAAATGCCTCGTGGTATTTGATCCGAATCGCTGCGCAATGAATTCAATTGAAAGCCCGTTGAATTCAATTTTACATCAGCTCAAATGAGATAGTATCAATTAGGCGATGCAACGGTGGAACTGGGAGAACATTGTTTCGTATTTGTTCTGCTTTCAAGTATTTTGCCATAGTTTAGTTGGTCGAGAGGTATAATCTGTCATAAAGTTTCATACCACCACCTGACATATCGGTGCCTTTAGGGAGTCCATTCTGTTACAAGTATTCATGCCAGAGCATCGGTCTCTAGATACCTTCCCCTTCCTCTTCCTCTGTAACAGTCACGGTGGTCTTTTAAGGTTCATGAACACTGTCATCTCATCGGATTTTAAAATTACAGTGGCAGCTGCAATAAAAATGATCATAGGTGATTCTCAGTTGTAATCTCTGTTTGAACAAATCCGATAAAACACTAGCAATAAGTGATTCAATCGATCCTAGTCCGTCACTTTTACTTTATTTTATCACTCCTGGGATGAGTTAGCCCAGAACTAACTTAGGCGAGTATTTGAACTCAGAGTGCATAGCATTTTAACTGATGCTCTATTTGTTCTTGACTACACCGCCTCTCATTTCCTCCCTTGAAGATGTAATAAACAATAGTATGGTTCATTGCAGAACTTAGACATCAAAATAACAGATGGAGTTACTGTATATAAATGTTTATACGTGCCAAGAACGTAAGTATTTGTTTTTCATGTGTATCCAATTTTACTCAAAATGAGTTTTTCAAAACTAGGTTAACCTGACCAAAATGGCTATTGAAAGCAAAACTCTGACAAGACCATTCTCATGATTTATGAATATTATAGTAACTGCAATAAATGCGCAATATTAGATATGGCTTATTCCTGTTATATATTCCTTAGTAGAAAATATTACCTAAAAAATAATTTCTATCATTGGCGAAAATGCACAAATTTAAAGTGAAGTTTGTAGTCGAGTATATATATATATATCATTCCGATACTTGACAGGCATTTTCTTTTCCCCTGAAGAAGGAAAATATCATTTTCAGGTCAAAAGGTAAACAAAGGTAGATTTATACCTCAAAGCTTTTTGCTCGGTTCTCTGCTGTCACCAGTTAGATCTATGTTTTAAAGTCAGTGAAGAGTGAAATTGCAGAATAACAAGGTGTCAATCAGGCGATTTATTCTGTAAAGTTATTGGAAGTGCATAGCTCACAATTAATGTACTTTCATAAAGCAAACAATCAGATCACATTCATTATGGAATTTATAGTTTAATTCATACTATTAATTTCTAGACGAGCAGATGTATTTTGATGGATGAGTGTCTAATGATAAAACAGTTTAAAATTCTAAACAAATTCACAAGAAAATACTGTGGGAAATAAATAAGAATGAAACAATAAATTCAGATTTAAAATGAATTCTAAAACATTTTTTTCTAATTTGAAATATATTGAAATTGAAATCTTGTTTCACAAAATTATTTATACTATATGCACCGAAATAAACTATTGATCGTCGTTGATAAACATATGTGCACTTTAATGCGTTTACTGATCGATATTTTAATTATAGTCCAATTTGCAGTGTTTATTAAGTCTAAATCTGCACGAACAATAGGTTTTCATTCTAACGATATAAGTTGGCTAGATTCATGAAATATGCTAAAGCAGTTACTAATTTATAATCTAGAGTTAATCCGAGTTACAACAATAAGCGTGTTTCTACAATTTGTATATATTCTTCCACTTTATTATTTC
>NC_142929.1:182792134-182797134 GCF_046866305.1 Octopus bimaculoides | reverse complement strand
CACCTTTATCATTATTATCAACATAGTCAATATCATTATCATCAGTATCATTATCATTATCAACATCATTATCAACATCATTATCATTATCATTATTATTTTCTGCATACCCTTATGTAAAACACCCTATGTATAACCTAGCTACGATGAATGTTATAAATTAATTAATCGCCCTACCACGCCTCCATTTAGGTCATGAGTCTAGTTTTTAGAAGATGTCCACGATCCACCTCCCACGAGTCGTTTCCTTCAGAATAACGTACGTGCCTGTGAGATGAAACCAGGTTTTGCGGACAGTGAGATGTAGCGTTAATATCATATTCCTTCTTGAATAAACTACAGTGTGAAGTGACTAATGAATAGGGATGATATTTTGACAGGAGTGTAATGGAATACATTGCTTATGACATGTTTAAGAGAAACAATTAATGTTTATATGAGTTGCTTTTGCATAATATATAAATATGTGCAGTTTTACACGCATATGCAAGCAATTTAACATTGTTCAAACATATGGCAGAAAGTTGGTAGATCCAGCGCTGGATTAACAATTAAGCAAAATAAGCACGTGCTTAGGGCAACAAGGGAAGGAGGGACACCACAGAAATGGTAAATGGTTTACGACACAAATGAAATCAATTTAAACTTGCTAAAATAATATTTAGGATGGCATTATCTTTACTAAGTATGAATGCAGATGTGTTACCTAAGATTAGGAGGCGCAATAGCCCAGTCGTTAGGGCAGCGAAATCGCGGTCATAGGATCGCGGTTTCGATTCCCAGACCGGGCGTTGTGACTGTTTATTGAGCGAAAACACCTAAAGCTCCACGAGGCTCCGGCAGGAGAAGGTGGCGAACCCTGCTGTACTCTTTCACCACAACTTTCTCTCACTCTTACTTCCTGTTTTTGTTGTACCTGTAATTCAAAGGGTCAGCCTTGTCACAATGTGTCACGCTGAATATCCTCGAGAACTACGTTAAGGGTACACGTGTCTGTGGAGTGCTCAACCACTTGCACGTTAATTTCACGAGCAGGCTGTTCTGTTGATCGGATCAACTGGAACCCTCGACGTCGTAAATGACGGAGTGCCAAGAAGAAGAAGACCTAAGATTAATTTTGAGGATCTGATCAAAGACTTTGCAATTGAAAAAAGTAAGAAACTTTTCCAATATAAATAAAGTGGAAGTATGAAAAATAAACATTATTTTCCCTCTTACTGTTTTGTTTCGTTTTGAAAAATAAATATTTATTTTATGGTTTCTTATTGTTTATAGTTTGAATTACATAATCTTTTATGGGGGAACCAAAATCTTTTAAGTGCTTGATGTCTCGATAGGTCTTAATCCGGCCCTCGGTAGATCCATCTATTTTTTAATCAGTATTAATTGTCGACTGTTCACGTGTGCATATGTTGATTCAGTTGTTCCATCATTTGGATATCGAATGTGTTAAATGAATGGGTAAGTGACTCAGTGTTTCACAGACATGTTATCGTTAATTTATCCCCAAAACGAATCAAACTTACAAAAACTTGGACTGAAATCCAATTATTTGTATGTGTATGTGTGTGTATGTTTGTGTGGATGACTGTATATGCCCATGTTTGTGTGTGTGTGTATGTGTGTGTGTGTATGTGTGTGTGTGTGTACGTGTGTGTGTGTGTGTTTGCGTGCGAGTGTACGTGCGTAGATGTGTACGTGAATGTGTGTGCCTGAAATTGTGTGTGTGTGTGTGTGTGTGTGCGTATGTGTGTGTGTGTGCGTGCGTGCGTGTGTGCGTGCGTAGATGTGTACGTGAATGTGTGTGCCTGAAATTGTGTGTGTATGTGTGTGTGTGCGTATGTGTGTGTGTGTGCGTGCGTGCGTGTGTGCGTGCGTAGATGTGTACGTGAATGTGTGTGCCTGAAATTGTGTGTGTGTGTGTGTGTGTGTGTGCGTATGTGTGTGTGTGTGCGTGTGCGTGCGTGTGTGCGTGCGTAGATGTGTACGTGAATGTGTGTGCCTGAAATTGTGTGTGTGTGTGTCTGTGTGTGCGTATGTGTGTGTGTGTGCGTGCGTGCGAGTGTACGTGCGTAGATGTGTACGTGAATGTGTGTGCCTGAAATTGTGTGTTTTCATTTTAGGTGAGGCTGTCTGTTCCGTTTGCAGATTCTATTTTCTGAAACCACCGCATGTTTGCTGGTTGTAAGGTACACATGATGCAACATAAACAAGTTCACCAATTATTATAGATGCAAATATAACTTTATAATCTTGATGAAGCTGAAGATTCCGAAACAGTTATCCACAAATATTCTACTTCCCACTGATTTCAAGTAAAGTCTCATATCAGCAGGACAGGACAACGGGTCATTATGTTTAAGCATAATTTCTGCCCCAAACAACTATATGAGGGCTGATGTTTGAAATTTTGATGGAAAATGTTGATGGGAATGATCTGCCGACTTTTGTTGTATTGACACCTGTATCTGTAAACGATATTATCTGCATTTCCTGTTTTTATTCAAGAACAGTCATTCGTAGAAAGGACATTATATATTGTTTCAGAGACTGTAATATAATGATATTCTAACTAGCTGGTTTCTTTCCACAAAAATATACAGTCGAAATTTTCGGATACATATTTATTTCTTTGTTGCCCACAGAGGTCTAAACATAGATGGGACAAACAAGGACAAAGGGATTAAATCGATTAGATCGACCCCAGTGCGTAACAGGTACTTATTTAATCGAGCCCGAAAGGATGAAAAGCAAAGTCGACCTCGGCGGAATTTGAACTCAAAACGTAACCGCAGAAGAAATACCGCTCAGCACTTCGCCCGGCGTGCTAACGTTTCTTTCAGCTTACCGCCTTAATCGGAAACATATTGATTGATTAACGTCTCCTTTTCCGATACATATTGGAAGATTAACGGCTTCACACACTCGCTATTGTTTCTTTTTTCAAGAAAGATTTGCTATAATAAACTTACCTGACACTACAAAAGGTTAGCCAATGAAATGTACCGTGATGTAGCTGTCGAGTGTCCAAGAACTATTTGATATTATCAGCATGTTTAATTCCGACGAAGCCGACTTTGCCTTTCATCATTTTGGAGTTGATAAAATAAGCACCAGTTAAACACAGTCTGGATGTAACTTACACCCTCTATGAACTTGCTGGCCTTATGCTAAAATTTGAAACAATACTATCAGCATGTTTAAGGCGGCGAGCTTGCAAAATCGTTACTGCATCGGAAAAATGCTCAGCTATATTTCTTCCGCTTTACGTCCTTAGTTAAAATCCTTCTGAGGTCAACTTTGCCTTTTCTCATTTCGGGATCGATAAAATAACTACCAGACACCACAGTTAAATACTGGGGTGTCTGTAATTGTAGCTCACCTTATGCCGAAGAAAAAAGATCTAAAATATCATCCAAGTGAAAATTAAATAACATCCTTGTGTTATTTGAACATGCTATCAGTAAACCTAGATTTTGTCAGCCGTCCTATATTCCTAATATATGCTTTTAGACCAGTGAAAAAGAAATAATTAACTTCATCAATTTATGTTGCTATTGTAACACCAAACACAAAACAAATGAACTTTTGTTTGATAAACAATGACATAATTTAATGCAAAAACAACAAAAAAAAAACGAAAATAGAGGCTGACTTTCGAAAATTGCCCATCAGATAGATAAAATCGGAAAAAATACATCTACTCTTTGTGGGCCAGCACTTTGTGAGCGTTTCAGTTTAGTATTTAATCGTATAGGGTACAGTCACTTTAACATTTATGAATGAGAATTAAATCTACTTTTTTCCATAATCAAACTAACCGTCCCGTGGTTTCTCACTTCAGATTGCATTTTGATAAAAGTTGTTTAAATGCACCTAACTTTCCATTTCGTCTGTTAAACATACACTATCTTGTTGAACATGTAATTTGTCTTGGTAGATATCTTAGAGAAGACTTTCGAGAAGATAGTGCGAAATTTCAGACAAGAAAATAAAAAAAATTCTGCCAAGGAAATGTTTCATTCTTAGCTACAAGACTTTCTTAGCTACTGTGGTAAAAAAATAAATAAATAAATAAAAGGTCACTGTGCCATGTCTGACCTCTCATAGTTCTTTTACATATACATATTAGCGATTTACTGAAGAACGTCAGCATCTAGTGCCAGGAGCCAAATATTTTATTTCTTCCTGGTGCATTGCCATGACACAAATTTCACATAGCTGTCGGAAAAGTTTCAAAGTTAATTGTAAGTCTGTTCAACTGCAGTTGCTGGTAGGGTATTCTTTTTTGATTGCATTTAACCGTGATACATCCTGATTAAACTCTTGTTTTCATTCCATGTACGTATTCTTCTATATATCAATGAATGTATATATGCATTAAGGATGTATGTATGTATGTATGTATGCATGTGTGTATTTTTTGGTACGTATGCATTTTCTTTGCTAAGTAACTCGTGGGCACTAGTAGTAAAGTTTAACCTAGTACATTATGTGATTTAATCGGGTAATTACCGAATAAATTGCCGAACCCTCTCAACCAGCTAGGAGGGAACAATAAGTTTCGAAGACTTAGAGGCATACAAACACAAAGCATGATAAATAATGAATGAACTTAAGTGAGCCAAATGTGTGTTAGTAATGTGTATATGTTCAGACACAATTATATGTATATTTACATGTGTATATAGATGCACATGTAAGAAGAATACTCTTACTGGAACCTTGGGTGAGTGGGAGGTTATTCGTTATTTATTTATTCTGCCTTGCCAGCTGAAATATTTTAACTGTTCAGACAACGACTCTCGTACCACAGAGGCGTTTGTTTATTTGATGCGTTATCACCTTAGTGCCTCACTTTTGCAGCCCAAATTAAGAAACGAGAAACGGAGGCGGAGTTATCGTTTGCGTAATAGAATATCGTTTTCTTCTGTGACAATGAAACGCCACTCGTTCTATATCATACTCACTCGTGGCAACATCCTACATATACGCAAAGT
>NC_142929.1:182779634-182782134 GCF_046866305.1 Octopus bimaculoides | reverse complement strand
TCATTTTCAAATAGGTTTCAGTACCTTTTTTTTATATTATTATTATTGTTATTATTATTATTATTATTATTATTATTATTATTATTATTATTATTATTATTATTATTACTATTACTATAAGAGGTTTCATATGAGTAAATGTATATTAACAATAAAAAACGACGAAAATTTACTTAGATCTTCATTATGGGTAAAACAAAGTATTCAGATTTATCAAAATATGCTACCGGTTTCATTCGATTAAAAATGTGATATAGTCAACCTAACATCACTTTAAAAAATAGAAAATATATCGAAAGAAATTAAAATAACCTTTCATGGTATCATTTTTGGAAGTGTTCGTGTTTCTTTTACTTACTCACTCTCTATCTCTATCTCTTTCACACACATATATATATTATATAGAACTATATAGTTATAAATGGGTATATATATATATATATATATATATATATATATATATATATATATATATATATATATATATATATATATATATATATATATATATATATATATGTATGTATGTATGTATGTCTGTAAATATGTATGCAAGTACACATATATAAGTATATAAGCGTGCATATATGTGTGTATATATACATATAAATGTGTGTGTGTGTGTGTGTGTGTGTGTGTGTGTGTGTGTAGACTCCTTCAGTAACATTTATAGATTGATAGCTATATATATATAGAGAGAGAGAGATAGATAGATAGATAGATAGATAGATAGATATAATATTATCATATTCCAAGGTTGTAAGAAGTAATATACTTTTGAAATGATTTTATGCAACGTCAACCGAAATATATTAAATATAAGATTGAGTAGCCTAACATGATCTTGATTACATATTACCAAGATTAGACAAATATTTATACAAAAAATGACATTATCACTATAAAATTGGCAGAACATATTTTTTGTAATTTTATTTATTTGAGATAGATTAATAATTTGTATTTTATTACATAAGTCCTATTAAAAAAAATTAATTAAAGGCACTTTATGGAACTACGCATTAATCAAGAAACTGCAGTGACTTTTACAAATATACTTTTTCAGAACGGGAATAACAGAGCCATCTTTTCCTATCTGATAAGTTAATTTTCACATCCGTATTGAAATGGGGGTGCACCGAAATTTTGTTAGCACCGGGAAAATGCCAGACTTAATATTATAGGCCAAAGATGATGTAGAAGTAATACAGTAATTGAGATCAGGCGTTAGAGAGATAGACATAGAAAGACAGAGGAAGAGAGAGAAGGCGAGCGAATAAGAGCTGTGCAAGAGAAATGAATTATGTTGTCAACTTAAATAGATGAATGGAGTTACAGTAAGGTAATCCTTAGGGATTTTAGTTAGCTCAATATGAATACGTAATTATCGGGATCAAATTGGAGTGAAACAGGCCTTATAGTAAATAATACGTTATCTCCAAAAACCCATTTGTATATCTCGCACTAATTCAGATTATTATCAAAACTGACATAAGGTGACAGGCTGGTGGATTCGTTAGCACACAGGACAAAATGGTTAGCAGCATTTTCCCGACATTATGTTCTGAGTTGAAATTCACCAAGGCCGACTGTGCAGTTCATTATTTCGGAGTCGATAGAACAAGTACCAGTAAAACACTGGGGTTCGGTGGAATCGACTTAACCCCTGAACACCAAATTTCAAGCATTGTTCCTATAGTAGAAAGGATTACTAACAGTAATAACAAGATAATTATTTAACTGATTGAGACAAATCCAGAGTTTATGGCTGTAAGTTATATTCGCATCGAAAAAATTCATCATTTTAAGAGTCATCAAACTAGATAGGCATTACGTGTCTTCTTGTTTAACAGCAGATAAACCCTAATCAAGAACAAATACATTCCATGTGGTTCCGCATCACCCCACTTAGTTTCCTTTATTCAGATGTAATGTGTCAATAATGGAATGATACAATGTGCAAGCTGCAAACTTTCCCTTATTAATCCTCTAAGTTTTATTGGTTGTATAATTGTTTCAGAAGGTTGTTAAGCCCCAAAAACTTCATATTCGTTTTATGAATTAGGGACAAATCTTTTTTTCCACAAGCATCTTCACGAACGCAGGTTCATGAGATGTTTATGTTCTATGAACGGTTTTGAGTAGGAACCTGAAAGAGAACTATGAATACGCAATGCGCATGTGCACACTGAATTCGTAAAAGAAGAATAAAAACGCAATGCCAAACAAGTTATAGGATTGCATGCCACTATCACGCAGCTTTGCTGTAATTTTCTTGCTGAAAAAGTTAGCATATCTCTATTCACTCTAACAAGTTTATGTGATAATTGTTGAAATATCAGAATACTAGGTGATTTAGAATTCTGTGTGCAACTTGTTGAATTAATCATCATCATCATCATCATCATCATCATCATCATCATCATCATCATCATCATCATCATCATCAATCGATCTAATCAACAGCACATCATTTATATTATCATAATCATCACCATAA
>NC_142929.1:182764634-182769634 GCF_046866305.1 Octopus bimaculoides | reverse complement strand
TTTTTCCAGACCCTGATGTCGGCAAGATTTTTGCTTTGGAATCTAGTAAAAGTCTAATATCTTACTTTCATTATCATTTTGAAGAGACCAGTTTCAAGGCTATCTAAGTTTTTCAGTTTAGACGTACTGCCAAGCTTTTATTTTACTGTTAATACAACACTTCATAAGACATTCCCAAATCATATACACATATTTCTGTTTTGTTCCGTGACCACAGGCAAAATATCAACTCAGGCTTACGCAAATTCTCATTCCAGGCCTACACAAATACTTACCAAGGCCAAATGCCCGTAATCTGTTGTGTGTGTGTTGTGTGTATCTTCATAGACATACATTATATATATACACACATATATGTGTTTATATATATATATATGTGTGTGTGTGTGTGTGTGTGTGTGTGTGTGTGTGTGTGTGTGTGTGTGTGTGTGTGATTATATATATATATACGAGTACTCCGTCGGTTAGGATGACGAGGGCACTAGCTGATACGATCAACGAAACAGCTTGCTTGCGAAATTAGCGTGCAAACTGCTGAGCACTCCACAGACACGTGTACGTAACGCAGTTCTCAGGGAGATTCAGTGTGACACAGAGTGTGACAAGAATGGCCCTTTGAAATACAGGCACTACTCATTTTTACCAGTTGAGCGAACTGGAGCATCATGAAATAAATTGTCTTGCTGAAAGACACAACGCGTTGCCAGGAATAGAACTCACGACCTTACTATCGTGAGCCGATTGCCCTAATCATCACTAAGCCGCGCGCCTTCACTATGTGAGAATATGCACACACACACACACACACACACACACACACACACACACACGAATACACACACCCACATAAAATAAGCAATAAGGATATCCAAAGTTAATGCAGTACGATCGTTTCATGCGACTTCATTTAATTAAGCAATGTGAACATTACATCAAATATAAAATGCAGAGCAATCTTCAGCTGTACAAAGATGTTAAACAATACTGATCTATTACTTTGATAACTGAAAACTATGAATAACCATTTACTGTATCTGTATACAATATAGCAACTTTATTTTATATACGTTTGACCTAGGTGCCTTCTGATAGTACTTCCCCTGTTCCATTATAAACTGGTCTGCTAGTAGTAAATCCCCCCATAGTAGTTTTTCACCAAACCCTAAGAAATTTTATAACTATATCATCCATGTTTACTGCCTGTACTGTTTACCCCTTACCCTACAAAGAAAATGCCAGTGACTTCTTAAGCTTTGAATCACTAGGTCTGATAAGATTGTCCATAAATCAGAAACAAAAAAAATAAATAAATAAATAAAATCAGTGACAG
The DNA here is from genome assembly GCF_046866305.1 of Octopus bimaculoides. Taxonomy (NCBI): domain Eukaryota; kingdom Metazoa; phylum Mollusca; class Cephalopoda; order Octopoda; family Octopodidae; genus Octopus; species Octopus bimaculoides. Next base: position 182,768,304 of record NC_142929.1, on the reverse strand, counting down.
TTAAAAATCTGCTTAGACTTATTTACTAGCCTCAATGGTCTGGCTAAGTCAAAATGTTTTTTTGTATTCTTCCTTTCTACTTGGAGAGTTTAGATGTAGTTATAAAAATATGTTCTTATGTTTAAATGTAACTTCACTAAATTTCTATATCTTTCGGCAGCGTAGGATTACTCTGCATTTTATATTTGATGTACTCTTCACATTGCTTTATTAAATGGAGTCACCAGAAACGATCGTACTGCATTAACTTTGGATATTCTTGTTGTTTATTTTGACTTTAATCACCTTATTTTGAAACTGTATGGATAATACCATACTTAATTCTGGTGCCTAAACTTAAGTACCATATCCACCTGAATCTCTCTCTCTCTCTCTCTCTCTATATATATATATATATATGTATATAGCTTTGGTGTGATTCGCATAAACAACTGTCTTCTCTATTCGCTTCCTTAGTTAAAAATAAGACATTCACATTTCAGCATTTATACTCACTACATTATGCTAAATACAGCGTCATGCAATTTTCCACGTACAAGTAACTCCACGATAAGTGTGTGTGGGGGGGGGGGGGGGGCGTGTGTGTGAGAGTGTGTGTTTGGTGGAGTACGTGTGCGTAAGAGAGACACAGACAGACAGACAGACACACATCGTTGTTATAAATATATACTGAAAATTTCCATCGCATGATTAGAGTTTTGAAACGAAGAATATTCTGAACGAAAGGGAACGAAAAATAGTAACGCAGTGCAGAATCTCATTCTCAGTCAAAAGTAAAATAAATAATTTCTTTTTTCTTATGATAGAAAAGCTTTCAACGACAAAGTTTCGGAAATATACAGTGTGTACTAGTCAAAGAACTGGTAATCTCTCTAAGTAAACGAGACTCTACTTGAAGATTCGCTGGAAGCAAAGAATCCACTCTACCTTAATAACTATATCCTCGTTGAAAAATTCCCTGACGTCATTGTAAGGTTTGAAGTAGATACTCTAATGCCAGTTCAACCCCAGTAAACGAACAGCTTCAGTTGTCAGTGAATGCAGGTTATTTCAGTGAAGATATGTTGTGTTGTACAAATATATGCATATATATGTATATATATATATATATATATATATATATATATATATATACACACACACACACACACACACACACACATATATATATATATATATATATATATATATATATATATATATATATATATGCGTTGTGTAGGTGTGTGAATGTACGAGTGTAAATGCTTAGAGATTTTGTGCGGATGTCGTTTGTATCTCACCAAAAATAAGCTGCTCTCTTATGAAACGTAATCATGATATGTCAGTTGAACGAGAAAATAGAGTGGTTTGACAATAATGAGCAAAAGTTGAGAGAAAGTGAAAAATTAGCAGACGTAGAAGAAAGTGTTTAGTGAGAATGGGAAAAGCAAATTTTACAATGGCGGTCGTTGTGATGTTGTGTGTGATTGTTGTGGTTCTAGTAATGTTAGGGGCGTTAACAGTTGTAGTAATTGTATTAGTAGTAACGGTTGTATTGGTGATAGTAGTAGTAGTAGTAGTAGTAGTAGTAGTAGTAGTAGTAGTAGTAGTAGTAGTAGTAGTAGTAGCAATAGTAGTAGTAGTAGTTATGTTAACGGTTTGTGTGGTTTCATAGCTCGTAGATGCATTTGCATATCCAGTGATATGAATGGCTCAAATGATTTTGTTGTTTGTCGTAGTGTGTGTGGTTTTAGTGTTTGGATTAATGGTGCTATCTGTATTTAGTGTCCCTGTTGTAGTAGTATGAATGTTTATAGTAGAGGTGTTAAATCTGTAGTGGTATAAGTATTTGCACTGTTATTTGAGAATGTAATGGTAGCATTTGCTGCGATAGTTTTGGCGATAATAGCAGTGCTACTGATGGTAGTATTTTTAGTGATGATGGAGAGTGTCTTAGAGTATGCCATGGTATTCGTGGTTGCAGTGAAATTAGTCTGTAATGGTCTGAGTGATGTGGCTGAGGTGCTTGTAGCAGTGTGATTGCAGCAATGGGAATATTAACGGTAACAGTGTTTGAAATGGGATTATTGTTAGCAATGATGTTAGTGTTAAAGTAGTGATAATTTGTATCATTAATAACCGGTGATATTACTGTTGCTTCTCTTAGTGAGTATGTAAATAATAGGTGCTTGAATTGATGGGGATTAGTATAGACGTGTAGTGGAAATGTTGCTTCATGTTCAAGCGAATACTTTAGCGGATTTGTGTTGTTTTTGTGCCAGTGGTGACTGAGGTACTCGCTAACTGTGATATAGGGGTGCCGTTCCATTGATAGTGAATATGTATTTAAAATAGAGCTGATGATGTCCGGGATAGTAATAATGGTGTCAAGTACAGTGGAGTTGATTTGTAATCTGGTATTAGGGAATGCGTTTCATGTATTGGGACAGTGACGCTTCAAGTGGAATCGCTGCGAGATAATCTTTGCTTACGACGTCGAGGTTTCCAGTTGATCCGATCAACGGAACAGCCTGCTCGTGAAATTAACGTGCAAGTGGCTGAGCACTCCACAGACACGTGTACCCTTAACGGAGTTCTCGAACATATTCAGCGTGACACAGTGTGACAAGGCTGACCCTTTGAATTACAGGTACAACAGAAACAAGAAGTAAGAGTGAGAGAAATTGTGGTGAAAGAGTACAGCAGGGTTCGCCACCATCCCCTGCCGGAGCCTCGTGGAGCTTTAGGTGTTTTCGCTTAATAAACACTCACAACGCCCTGTCTGGGAATCGAAACCGCGATCCTAATACCGCGCGTCCGCTGCCCTAACCTCTGGGCCATTGCGCCTCCACAGCGGCAACTTAGTGCAGTAAGAAACAAGACGTACAAATAATGATGAATGGCCTAATGTTACTATTCATGATGCCTATACACTGATCAAGGTAATGTCCGTACGTTATTATACACTGGTTATTCTACTTTCTATACTGATGATCATTATGTATTAGTCAGTGTAACGTAACAATTTTGGAAAATATGTACTCTCCAGTGTATTGATGAGATATTGTCTGCATTGATACAGTCTAAACAATGATTATTGACATGTCTAACCCGTGGATATATGTTACGGTCAATATAGACATCATTATCAATTGTAATAACATAACTATTACAGTAATGTCTGTATTCATGATATGTATTATTATACAGGTTCCTGTTAGCATTCATATATCCTGCAATTGAGACAATGTAAGTCCTGTATTCGTGTCTTAATGGTCAATATTTGTCATATTTGATGGTGTTTATGCTCTCGTTAGTCAACTATAAAAATTAATTGTGACTACGTACTGCTCACTTACATGTTTTGTTGGTCAGTAAACTATTGGTAAGCTTCGATATGAATGAGTTGACAGAATATATTTTGCAGTTATTCTTAGAAGTACATCAATTATTTATTCATAAACCATCCCTTTCTTCACAAACACACACAAACATATATATATATATATATGTGTGTGTGTGTGTGTATGTGTGTGTGTGTGTGTGTGTGTGCGTGTGCGTGCGTATGCATGTACGAAACTAAGTATATATACATACATGTACATGCTCATACATATATATACATATATATGCATACATATGTGTGCATGTATATATATATGCATATATATGTGTGCATGTATATATA
>NC_142929.1:182699634-182759634 GCF_046866305.1 Octopus bimaculoides | reverse complement strand
ACGGAATGTATGTTGTAAATGTAGGCGGTTTCTCTCCATTTATTTCAACAGTATACGGTTACTAATGTCAAATGAATTCTTATTTAACCAGTTCCTAGTTATAATCCTTCAATATATTAAAATTCTGCTGAAATTATTGTTGTGGTATATGCATGACAAAGTTTTGAGCAGAAATCAAATTTAAAACTGACAAAAATATCAGAAATAATTACTCACAATTTATAAAGAAAACACCTTGGACCTAGCACAGTATCTGAAATTTTGCCAGAATTCAGAAGTGTTTGCAAGGTTTATATAATTCAAGATATGACTGAAAAAATACAGTGTTTTCTCCATCAACTAAATATTAATGGGTTTTACTGATAGCTTTAAATGTTATATAATTCTCTTTGCATTTATACTACTATTTTATAAACCTCATTCTATGAGTAAATCATGAATATTTCGTCTGATGTTGATGTGGAAAAATGCTTCTGTATGAACGCATATATTCTATTGAAATATTTACATCATATGCATACGGATACAGATACAATGTAATATTATTGATGAAATAATTCTGATGTAACATATTCGTTTCACATTAATTGTATATATTATACGAGATTAACCAATGGAAACAACTGCCAATTTATCATGCAGAGAGGTATCAATATTTAAATGTCCCTCTCGATTAACAGCTACTTAGGCCTCACATACTTTCGAATGACTTTCGTTTTCTTTTTTACGAGATTGTTATATACTAGGATAGTTTTGAAGAGCGTATATGACGTGTAGAGTTGAGGTTAAAGCGGGTAATTTACTTTTTTACGTAGTGTAGGGTATTTCTTTTTCATAATAATGTTATCCCAAATATGTAAGTGGTGGTCAGATGTGAATTATAATCAGAATGTTTCGGGATTCAGAAGCCTGAATTATTTTTCAAACCTGGAAATGAGATATAAATTAATTACGATGCCATATAATTTGAAGGCGCAATATTATGTGAATTGGAAAACAAAAATGTGTGCGCAACTTTGTACGTAGGGGTACAGTTATCTGCATAGGAATATTTTTCTATGTATATAGGTGGTGTGAACGTATGTACGTTGTTGTAAATAACAATAACAATAGAAGGTACTTAATAAGGAGAGCTGGTAGTTCTGAGAAATAAAGGCAAAAATATGCAGTGCACTAGAATTGGTAGAATAACTTTTGGAGTAATTCCTATTAAACAGATTTCAATAGAGCTGCCTAAAAGAAAGCTTGATTGTCTGCAGACCAGACGAATAGAGACTTTGAGTAGGTAGTGTATCTGAGAGGTTCTTTTGCCAGATGATTCATCTTTACTGATGTCATCGGCAACAAAATGGCACTCTGGGAAGGTCTGAATGTTTGAGTGCATGAAGTAGAAGAGCAAGTCCCCTCTTGTTACATGAAAACATATTTCTTGTGGTCGTATAAAATACGGTGTCAGTAGAAAACACAAGGAAGTTATGGTTATGATTGCTCACGGTTGAATGTAGACTGTTTTTGTTGTTGATTGTATTAGGTTAACATTAAGCAGGATCAGATGGGAAGGTTCAAGCCTCCATAATATAACAGTAAATAAAGAGAAGAGTATCAAAATTTCTTAAGAATTATTGAAGTTGAGTGGTATAATCCGTAAAATGTTCGGTAACACGTTTAAATATAAACGATTAATTTTGTCATAAGCACTGCTTTCTCCGCGGTTAGACTGTGAACAACTGAGAAAAAGACCACTTAGAAGAAACTAATTTACTCACATAACAGCTGTAAAATTATACAGCAGAACGTATTTAGACTATTCTACTGGGTTAAACGGTAAGATTGTTTGGGATCCAAGGTTGCTTATACACTGAACGTGTGCTGAATTGACTAAAAAAAAAATCGGACTCTCCACCGAAGGTAAAGAGTGTGATATATAAAGGGTGTGTTTAGAAATTGTTGGTGTGTCACCGACAGATAATATTATGAGTGGCTGACACAGATTAAAATGGCAGATAATTCGTTTTGTCTGAAAATAATCGCTGTATTTCTTGAGAATTAGACAGAGATAAAAACTGAGGAAGATCATTTAGTAGAGAAAAGGAAAACAAAATTAAAGTACATGATAGTAACTAGTGACTAACCTACCAGGGATTTAGAGGCCTAGTATAGTCTCTCAAAAACTTGCACTCACTTTAGAGGGGTAGAACATTAGACTAATATTGTGCTCCAGTCTGTTGGGTTAGCTCCTCAGAATGTACTCAAGAATTATAACCATTATACAATTTGGTGACAAAAGGAAACTCTTCAAAAATATGCCCAGTCATCTAATGTTGTTAACTACAAAACGTTTGGTTGAACACAACATGCCAAGGAACACTGTTAAACGCTAAGTCGTGTTGTGTTGAAATTGTTCCTACAAAGTATTCTTTGTTAAAACCAACAATTAGCAAACACAGCAGTGTAGATGTTTTATTGTAACACCAGCAGAACACAGTGTGCTAAGAAATTCCACTTCAGAGCGATGAAGCTCGCAGCAAGAAAAATTTGCATCAGCTTTAAGGGCTGTAACCTTAGGTGATTCTCATTATCAACAACTGAATAGAAATATTATTTCGTATGGATTCTGTTGGTCAATGTAAACTATTTATTCTTTTCAGATGGGTAAAGATCGATCAAGATTAAGGGTTAGGCATAGAAAGAAAAATAAATCAATCTACTATTATAAATCATTTAAAAATCATCGATGAAACAAACTTTGTTCGATCATAGTAATGTTCACTTCAGGGATACTTTTCACAGAAAGAAGCATGAGGCGTGGCAATTCACGCCAACATCAAATGTGAAGCCAGAATTTTCTCACCCGTAAAAAAACGAAGCTAATCAAATAGTTTTACTTGATACCAGTGACTTATTATCGAAGACCGGTCGAAACTATATTTACGATATATAGTATCTAAAATCAATAATTGATTTGTCAATCGATTATCAGTATATCAAGCCAACAGACTGAAAAGACATATCAAATTTGCATAGACGAAATTACGTGAAGTCTGACTGATAATTTCCTGCCGGTAGTCTTTTTTATGGTAGACTTCTAGAATTGTGCTGTTCTTTAATCAGTGTATGGAACAAATTGCTCCATAGGTTTGATAATTTCAGAATGAAACAAGACGTCGTAACAAAACATTTTGTGTGTTGTTGACAGGTAATATTAAAAATTGACAGGCATTGTCTAGAATGAAACAGCTGTTCTTCATCTCTTGCAATAATGAAAATCGAAATATAAAAATATTTTTCTTGAATATTAGTGAATATTGTTGAGGGAGAATGTAAAGCCAAGCATCAGGATTTAAGTTACATGATGCATAACGCATTGGTTGTGGGTTCAAATTGTCTGTGGAAATGTTATCTCATTGATGTGTTTCCTTTCATTAACTGATAATCCGATGATATGAGGAAGCAGTAGCAACAAGAAAAACATACCTTGTTGCAGGTCATGCTAAATAGTAGCATAATTTCTTAAGCTAAAATCGTGTGCTCTTCAAAAGAAAATGTCAAAGCCGAAAAAGTGTTCGATCATACACCAACTCACTCAAGACTAACTCTGAGGAAAGCAATGACGATGACGACAGCTACGTCGGCAGGAACAACACCTACAACAGGTAAGATTATTTGTAGCTTATTATCTCATTAATAAGTTCGTATCTGATCCTTTGATGCGTAGAGTTCTATGGAACATTAACAATGTTCTTTGTGCAATACTAAGGGTTCTGGATTATATAGAAGAAATTTGCTTTATTTTCACCTGAACTAACGAACGAGGTTTACGAATGGGCAAAAGGCTTAAAATACCAACTAAACCCATGTTTAGAAACGAAATATTGTAAAACATATTAAGAAAGCTCCGTTTCAAACGTTATCAGTATTAACAAAGTCAAAACTATAGCACCAGACAACAGTCATATTTAAATATTCTAACACTGTAAAATTTTCTGGACGTTCCAGAAGAAGACGAATGACAGTCTTTACTTGGCCTCCATCGATGACAGATGGGCGTCCACTACGCTAACGATCTTCAAGGCCCAGGGCTCCACAGAGAAATCGCTGAAAGCATTTTCGAGCTGATCAATGTTAATTTATTGATGCATTTGGGCAAGTCTCTATCTGTATTATCAGACAATTGCAAAAATAATATGTTTTAAAAAAAATCCAAATCTCTGCAAAAATCCCGTACAAATTTTTCGTGGTTCAAAACGTTGCTTACCTTTTACTCAACCTGATATCTCTCTACTTTTCATCGAATGTTATCTAGCAATATCTTCTTCATGGACTCATATATATTTTGCTTCACAACACATCTCTCAGTCTTGTTTCATGCATCCTTTTATCTTCAGTACGACGAGATATTCCATCCCTACACACAACTCTCTCTCTCTCTCTCTCTCTCTCTCTCTCTCTCTCTCTCTCTCTCTCTCTCTCTCTCTCTCTCTCCTCCCTCTCTCTCTTTCTTTCTCTCTCTCCCTCTCTCTCTCTCTCTCTCCCTCTCCCCTTCAGTACGTACTCTATTCATTTTGTTTTTCCTTCTCCATATTTCCGCATATCTTCTTACGTATTAAGCTTCCCTATATCTAAACTATATTCTAACTCCTTGTCAAGCATTAACTTTTGCTTCCGCAATATATATATATATATATATATATATATATATATATATATATATATATATATATATATATATATAATTTAAAATTCCACCGACGTCGACTTTGCCTTTCATGCTATCAGAGTCGGTAAATTAAGAACCAGTTCCGTAATGGGATCGATCTATCCTATTGGATATATATATATATATATATATATATATATATATATATATATATATATATATATATATATATATATATATATATATATATATATATATATATTTATAGTGTGTCTGAGCATCTTATTAGCAAATTGCTCGGACTACATCCAAACGTTTGTTTGTTTGTTTTTTTTCTTTTTCTCTGTATGTGTGTTTTTTTTTATTGACTATATATATTACACTGTAATGAAAATATTTCAAATTTTCGGTATATTCGGAGATGATCATTGAAAATACCTTCTTCCATTTGGTGTACAAGAAATTGACCGGTAGCTAAAATCACACCGTACTCTTCGCGCTTAAATGAATAAATTAAACTGCACCAGAAAAATTTTAACGGAAAAATTATATCTTTCTCTGACGTGAAATAAATTTTAAGTGAACAATAATCAGCAGTAATTCTCCTGCCATTAGGAATAGCAATAAAACAAAATAACAAGAATACGTTCTTGCAACTTTAGTATCAAAGTACAAAATGTTTCCAAATGAATATAGTCAATAGAAGGAATATGATTAGTTCATAGAGTAAAACGAAATGTAAAACAAATTCTAGAGTTTAATATATTCAAATAATTACCATTATAAGACAGTGAAGGCTTAGTGAGAGATTTTACTGTCTAAACACACATCTTATAAATTGACAAGTTTTATATCATGTACTGCAAAGCTTACCAAAACATAACCTCTGTAATTATAAGGAATAATGGCTATAGAATTTCATGAATAAACAAACTGAAAACTATTCCGTCTGCACTGATGTTATTGATTGGAATAAAGAAATGCAAATTTAATTATATGGATTTAACTGAAGATATGAGAACATCTTACCAATTAGTCTCTTTGATTAGAATTCGTTTTATCCTCGTGTTTTGTTCACGATCTAAGCATTTCTGCGACAGAAATCAACCTAGTTCAATGAATATCGAACATCAGTCTTTATAATAAACATCAGACGGATGTCAGTTGATATTGTAAGATAATTTCAGCAGTCTGTAGAGATGCGATTGGACCTATGATCCCTCAGATCATTAAATATTAGAAGAAAGGGACGGATGGACAACAGTCATTGTGAATACTAAATTCTTGGGAAGGTAAGGAGACTCAGGAAGTGAAGCTGTGATAGGTATTTGCCAAATTATTAAGTACAGTTCCTGCACGTGAGAAAAGTGAGAGTGGGTGAGTAAGAGAGAAAATAATGGATGTAGGACAGTACATGTTTCGATAAGAAAGCTTTCTTTGGGAAATGATGGAAGACATGCAGCAGTTCTATTGAAGTAAGAAGTCGAATATTAATGGCACAGAATTATTTTAGATACAACTCAAGATATCCACGTATAGAATTCACAAAACTATTACACTGACCACATTCTTGTAACAGATACACGGCCTCATAATTTGAGCTACATTTAAACTAGGATAGTGCTGTGCGTTATAATATGTAGAATTGTTAAGGATTGAAATATTTCATTTTAATTGGTGCAGACTGATGTACACAATAAAAGAAATACTACTTTTGCTGTTGTTTTCAATGTTTTCTCGCCTATCTTTATTTCAATTTTAAATATCTTCATCAGATTCGAAAGAGATATTATTAATTTTTTGGCTTGCTAGTCATCCAAATTTTCTCCAATGAATATGAAGACCTTCCTTCATTAAAATTTCGTAAGACTGAAATATAAAAAGGTATTGTGCTTATATTTTACTTTAAATAGTATACACACTCACCAAAACTTACACACACAAACACACGCAATCGCAAACCCACATCCAGACACGCACGTGTGCGCACACGCATACGTGTGTGTTTGTGTGTGTGTATATATAGAGAGAGAATGTATATACATTTGCATATATATACATGTATATATATATACTGTATATATATATATATATATATATATATATATATATATATATATATATATATATATATATATATATATATATATATATATGTATGTATGTATATATATATATGTATATATGTATGCATGTATGTATGTATGTATGTATACATATGTATATACATGTATATGAGTTAGTAAGATGATGTTGTAAGATGCTGAGAGGAAAGCCTTAAGATTGCGTGCATTTCTAGTATAAATTTTAAAACCAGAATATGATTTTTACATAAAAAACATACCAGTGTGTTTTAGTTCAATAATTTATTTCTGTTTAGATGATGCGAAAATTACTATGAAAACAAACACAAATTTCTACTTAATTGACATCTCGCTCCGAGAATGAAACCATCAAATTAAATCAAAACAAATTGTCTTTATATTAAAAAATATTTCTGAAAACAAATATTACTCAGCAATATTTAATGAAAAAATAAATTATTTCATTATGTTTTATTAAATTTATTTTCAAAGTAAATATCTTTTAAACGTATTATAGACACCTAATCGATTCTGCCTGGAACAGAATTCTGTGTTAATCACTTTTTTGTGCAATTTTTCTTCAGAAATTCGGTTTTAGATTGTATTTGACGAGTTAAATTGAATCGGTCCATTGAATCGGTTATTTAATATATATTTTAGATGTTTCGCTACAAACCAACAGCGAACAAACAAGGAACAGAAGAGAAAAATAGAAAACATGAAACTTGAAAACAACAAATTATCCAACTGATTAAAATTAAAACCAGCTGGGTGGGGTGAAAAATCAGCTGAGAGAATTTATGTACACAGTATTCCAATAGTAATTTATTTTCTACGTAATTTCTATAATTATTTTTGGAATAATTAAATTAGTTTTCTTCAATTCACTCTTTTTGTTTCTACTGAACTTTAAAGTGAATAATATGAAAACAATCTTTAATTATCATTTTGTTTTTATTTAAAATCTAGAAATGAGGAGTGAGAAGGTAAGATACATAATTCATTGAATTTTACGTTATTCGTTCTGCAAAAATAGTTTCTTTTCAACAAAGTGCATTTCAAGTTCTAATTAATTAATATTTTAATTTATTGACACTCTAATCATCTTAATTATTTTACACTACAATTGTTTGTTACTTAATTCGTTTTCAAATCCTATTTATCATTATATAGATTATTTGTAGTTTAGTTGTGAATCGGTCTACTACTGACACATTCTAAGATTTGCTCTTATAACTGTTGTGATATAACGGTGATTTGACGTTGATGTATTGCGTTGTAGTGCTAAGTTCTTAGTGTAATATTGAAGAGGTGCAGGAATATAATCCTGGCAAGGTGGAGATCACAGAGTGCGGGAATATCATACTAAGTGTTGTTCTCATAATGTAGTAGAGTCGTGGACAGCAGCATAATATTCTGTTTGGTCGAACAATCGTGGCACTAGAAGTAACGATCAAATTTATCATCTGAATATATAAGTATGCTGAACATCATGTACTGGGTATTCTCTCTTATTTGTTATCGCCACCAGTAATGGTCCCAATCGAGAAGAGTGTGAAGCAAGGCGACAACCATCTCTAAGCTCTGTCAACAAATGGTCACCGAAGACATCGACTGGATAGGTGACGTGGACATCAATGGCGAGCAACTGACACAGTTCCGATTCACAGATGACATTGTGCTCATGGCTGACACCGGACCAACTGTAGACCATGCCAATAGAGCTGAATACTCAGAGCTTAGCAGTAGGTCTTAAAATGAAACACATGAAAATAAAATACATGTATGATGTATCACAAGGCCGTATAGATGTGGGAAGAGATGAAATCGAAAATTTACTGAGGACACTTATTGAATACGCGATGAGATATGGAATGCGAAGATTCAAATTATAATATGAGCAGGAAGCAAGACACCTCAGTTAATAAAGCATATGCTCCAAACAAAACTAGACAGTGGCATACGCGCCAATCTCTTCAATAGTACCGTCCTGTCTGCGTTCTTATATGCAAATGGGAAGAGAGCTACTACGAAGTGGATAGACCATCGATTGGCTACGACGTAAAGAGCCATAGAAAGATCCATGCTGGGAATACTACTAAGAGAGCGCAATAGAAATGAGATAACAGGAAAACGAAGCGGAGTGAAGGATGTGATCCTAGAGTATCCAAAGCACAAGTTCTGCTAGGCCGGAAATGTCGCAAGGTTCAGAGGCAACTGCTGGACCTGCGTAGTTGCCGAATTGCATTTATGAGATTGAAAAGGCTACTTGGAAGCCCCGCACCCTTCCATCCGCAACGATAGGAAGAGGATTTAGTAAAATAATTTGTATCAACATGGAAAACAATGGCGCAATCAAGACAAAATTGGAAACGCATTGTGTCCAAGTGTGTAACTGACACCAATGTCCTTATCAACAATGCTATACTATGTGTGTTTCCTAAAAAATATTATTTTAAATCACAAAAACAGATCCCACAATTTTCATATTCATTTGAGTTACAAAAGTAGATGCAGTAATTCTACAGTCAGTTGCCACTCGTGAGTGGACATATCCTAGTGATACGTACCATGATTTCGCTAAAAGCAAAACAAACAAGCGTTTGACCGAAGCAGAACACCGACGTTTCCGATGAGCAGAGATCCTCACTTTTCACCAGCCCCTACCTCAACTTCATTTCATGATACGCGATAGCTGGAACTGTGGCTAGATGTACCATTACGTGACTGATATTAATTACAGCCGAATAAACGGGAGCAATTTGAAAAAAAAATAGCCTTGTTTAATATTTGTCAGTGGAGGAGCAGAATCGTAAAGACGTTGGGAAAAATTCCTTCTTCTGTTTGTTGTCTGCTCTGTCCGAAGTTCAAAATTCATTGAGGTTAGCTATCCATTCATCTTTTGGGGGTCAACAAAATATATTATCTGTCATATACTGAAGTCTATGGTATCGATTAACAACACCTTGTTCAAAACTGCTGACAATACCTATTAATGCAGTTTAATATAGGAATAGTGAAGGGAAATTGCATCCGTGTCCACGAAGTCTTAGTTGCAACAGAACAGACGTAACTACAATTCAGACTTCCCAATTTCACTCGTTTCTCAAATTTTGGTACAAGACCTGCAAGTTTAGGGAAGGAGAGAGTTCATTTCATCGATCTCAGTACTCAACTGGTACTTGTTTTATCGGCCCCGAAAAGTAGAAAAGCAAAATCAAAACGTAGAGACAGACGAAATGCCGTGAAACATTTTGCTCGGCGCGGAAATGACACTGCCAACTCACTGCATTATCCCATCTTTTTAATATTGATTTAAAATGTTGGCACAAGACCAGCAATTTTGGGGTGGAGTTAAGTCAATTGCATTGACTTCAAAACTCCACTGATGCTTATGTTATCAACGTCGAAAGGATGAATGGCAAAGCTGGCCTCCATGGAATTTGAACTCAGAACGTAAGACGGGCGAAATGCCGCTAAGAAGGCCAGCAATTCAGCCAGGTCACCACCTTGTCCTAAGCCTTTTGATATTCTTTTCTACTCTAGGCACACGGCTCGAAATTTGGGGGAGGGGGAAAGTCGATTAGATCCACCCCAGTACGCAACTGATACTTAATTCATCGACCCCGAAAGGATGAAGAGCCAAGACGACCTCGGCGGAATTTGAACTCAGAACATAAAGACAGACGAAACACCGCTGGACCCAACGTGATAATGTTTCTGTCAGTTCGCCACCTTCCCCACTTTTTAATATTTGTTTCTTCTGAAATTATAAGGTCACAATTTAGTATTAACACACAACTAAACAACGGTATCTTATAGATGATTAAAAATCTGGATATACCTGTTTTAGAAATTGTTCTACAAACACAGTCGCAGTTGATTTAATCTTTGTTGCTGAAATTATTACATCTTACATTTAACTATATAGCTTTTTCCTGTGAAAGTTATCATTCGCAATAGAAAAATCAGTGATGAATACTTGAATGATTTTTTGCTGCCTTCATTGATCACTTGGCTGATGCGATTTCAGTCTGATGATTATTATAGTCGATATCAGGGTATCGAATGTTCATTTGCGTTTCAACATAGAGGTGCACGACAATAGTTTGTACCATTAGATACGAATTTATAGCCACAGGTTCACACCCTTACATACATACACACACACATATATTTGTGTAGATACGTACAAATATATGTGTATATATATATATATATATATATATATATATATATATATATATATATATATGGAGAGACAGACAGACAGTTAGACAGATAGATACATAGATAGATAGGTAGGTGGATAGATAGATAGATAGATAGATAGATAGATAGATAGATAGATAGATAGATAGATAGATAGATAGACATCTGAACAGTACCTGGATACTAAATTCTACCCAAGAACATTTGTTCATACAATACTACAGCTGAAGTCACTTGTCCCAAATGAAATCTAATGAGATCAAACTGAGACGCATATGATTGCAAAGTGAAACTCTTAACTATTCAACTGTTATTACTTCAATAAAAAAAATATAAAAAGCAAGGAAACATAAACTGACTTTGATTCATTACACACTAGTAATACTACACACGATGCTCTCTTGAGCATTTCAGTAACCGTAACAGCGTAGCTTACCTTAAAATTGAAATATTCTTTGCTGTTGCATCAAATTACGGTAACTTCAGCTTCATGTTTAACACATAATTGCCCTCTCCGTAAATAGATATAGACTTGTGATGGGATGGAGAACTAATTTCAGTTCTCAACACACTTAATAGCATTTAAGTGTTTAAATCTTCTGTGTAATATAATTCCTCTTGGTCTGTTAGGTTTCATATCAGTTGGGCTGTATTTGTAGTCTGCCAAGTAAATAGCATTCATGGTTCACTCGTGTTGAATACAGAAACGGAAATATAGTTATTGTTTGAAAAATAAACGATAACAAAATTAGCAAGTCTTTTTGTTTTTACAAAAGAACCTTAGCCCAAACTTTGGAAACGAATAAATGTATCATTTGTATTTTTAAAACAACTCCGCCAGCGTTTAATTTACAATCATATACTGGCTTCTTGTGTTGACATAGTCGCCCATGTAATCGATGTCTTTTTAATTGCTAGCATAAGAATTGTACAAATACTATCAAAATATTTAAACATGAATAACATAGTAAGAATAATGACATTTTATTTTATTAGGAAATTCAGCCTACTATAGAACAAATGGGAAATTATCAAAATGAAACGACTTTACGTCCCATATTAACAGAAATAGCGTTAACTCCAAGAAAGTAATGTATTTTTAAAAAACTTAGGTGTTTTCTCATTCACAGCGTGAAGTTGTTTGAAAAGTAAGTAAATTGAAAACTCAATCTATGTGGAGAGATAATGCAGATATTATACATATTTCAAATTATTTATAATTTTTTTTTAAATATTAAAAGTTATCATTCCTCATATACACAGCAAATAATGTTCACAATGGAGGCAAAAGTTATAATCTTTATAATCATATGTTATTTGTTTAGAAAGAACTATCTGCTGCATGGGGTGTTATGAAATGAGTGTAATTTTCAAAACAAGGTTGTTGATATTTTGTACAGCTAATTATTGAACGAAATGTGCATATTGTGATATGTTAGTAGTAGCGTGTTAAAATAGCATTCAAAGACACCTGTATATTTAAGATCATTACATTTAAAATATTTAGAACATAGTGCTCACTTGTCACAATAAAAGATAAGTTTCTAGGTTTTAAAGTGATCTGGATTGAGTGACTTGTACATATATCGTGATAATTTTCATTTGTAGTGAGTGTTTAATCTCCGTTATCTATACTTCTGTCGTTAAGTAAGCAAAGCTAATTAGGTTCAATAAAGTCTTTAAGATTTACTGAAAGAGAATAAATTAGCAAAGTCGATATTTGAAGGAAATATTTCTTAATTGGACGACGACTTAAGTTAAAGACTATTTAAAAAGAAATAAACTAAATGACTTACAAAATGCTTATATTGATGTTTATAGAAACACAGATTTAGCGATAATGTTAGTAAACATATAAAAGACTCGCTTAAATGCGAGCGGTACTACAATGTGAAATATTAATAGAATTAGGTTGATTTAAATGCATTGGTCCTTCATAAATTTGTGTTAATATTATTTCAATTGGTAATTTTAGAAATTGTTGATAGAATTAATTACATACCAGTTGTCTCTTAATATTTGTAAATAATTTTCCGGTATGATTTAGAAGTACTGTGTAGAAGTTATAGAGTTAAATAAAGTTATTGTAATAAAAAAGAGACAACTGGGAGATTGATTAGAAACTTAAATAATAATTATTACATATAACAATAGATAACTAGTTATTGTTTGAGATCGCATGCTGCCTTACAGAGAATATGATCTAAAACTGAATATTTTTAAGTAATGAATTTGTTTCCTCATAACATTTCTAATAACAGAATCTTTGTACTGACACGCAGACACATACTACAGAAAAATCTCAAGAATATGGTGACAGCAAAATATTTTCGAGGGAAAAATGAAGCATATTGGGAAGCATTAGCTGAAAAATGGACTATCATGGGAAGATTATACTTTTGTGTATCGAGGTATTAGCCTGATTATCCACGTGTTTCTTCAACTAAAAGAAATATGTTGGGATACGATTTTTAAGTTTGGAAAATAAATAGGTGTAAAGCGGAAGGGCTGGGATTTAATGAGAGAGCTGTGCTTATATGTAGTATACGGTTGTTCAGTTCATCGTAGAAAGAAGTACTTAGCGGTTTAAACAGACGTGCTGTTGGGCAACGTTTTATGTTTCAAGAATTATATAAAAATTTGTAAAGGTGAAATAGTAGATCAAAGTGAATGTTTTTTAAATATACATAGTGTTTGATTTTATTATCGTATTAAATAAGAGTGGAGTAATGCATTAAGAAAAAGTGAAACATTTGTTACAAACACAAATGTGAGTCTTATATGGCTGCATTAGATAAATCTTAATTGTACAAATATAGCGACTTTTTCAAGTAAAAAGACATAACTAAGCACAATACGATATATTTTAAATTGCATCTCATGTTGTTGCTTCATATACACCATGTGGATTTTAAAGGTGTGCACAGTATATTTCTTTGCGTTAGTGGATAAAGTGAGACTTGATAGATAAATCAAAGCGGATTAACTGAGACTAATTATTAAACTAAGACATTGATGCTGTTAGCAAATATTGTTGTTTGGTGAACAGCATCTTGAATACAGCTTCTACTGTTTCATGGTAGCGTTAATGCAGTTATAGTTAATAGCATTAGAGTATGTAGTAATCAGATTCAGCTTAGATTAGCTGGAGGTAAGTGATATTCGTTTATATTCTCCAGTACTTTCTATATTGTAAAGGTATCACAGATCGACAGAGTTATAAGAGCGTTGACTAAAATACAATGTAGTATTACTTCTGATTCTTTGTTCTCTGCGACCAAGATCCACAGTTAATCTTACTTGTTATACCTCGGGATAGATAAAATAAATATTATTCCGAGGTGGTTGATTATAAGACTTTCGGGAAATATGCCTTCTTTTATCTGTTCATGGGCTTTGTCTTCGGACACCAACTCTTGGACGACAAGGTGACCAAGCCTGTATCAGCCCTCGTCGCTGTCCATTCCTTTGAATAAACATCGGTTACGTAGAAGAGAAGTTCATGCATGCCCTGGCAACAACGCAGATATCATGCAAACGTAAATGCCAGACTACCAAAATAAATCTATTTTGCAGTTAGAAGCCTACGTTAGGTCAAGGTGATAAAGATGTTAATATACATGTGACGTATAAATGTACAATACGTGTCGCCTCAACAGAACCATTGCTATCATATGTGCATCGCATGCCAAGCTGGAGAGTCTTTTCCAAATAGCTTAGGGACATCGCGGTGTAAAACACCCGATTGGACGAGAGCATGAAGAGATCAAAAAGCTGCAACAATATAAACAATGTCCTTCTAGCCATATCTGCAAAACTATGAGAGGAACAGTGTCGCTTTTAGTGAAATCAATTCCAAATTGCGGAGAGAATTGAGAACGCTGAAGACAGACTGGTGTCTGAGGGAGGCAGAAAGCCTGCAGAGCATGGCCAATAAGCACGACTAACACGAAATGGTTACGGAACTGAAAGCCATGCATGGCCCCAGGAGCAAGTCAAGTCATTAGACGGGAGCAAACTGCACACCTACCTTCGAGAGAGGAGAACCAAGTGGTAAGAACATTTCCGTGACCTGTTCACTCAGCAAGGATCCGTCCAACCAGGCATCTGCAGATGGCTAGAGCAACACCAGACCCGAGACGACTTCTGCCATGAGAACACCATGAAAGAGCTAAAGAAAGGTGAGCAGCAACAACCTATCGTCATGATGGTTGTGGATGTTTTTAAAGTATTCTAGACGGAAATTCTTTGGAATGTACTGCAGACTTATGAATTCTCTCACGTAATATGATAAAACAGTTCCAAACAGGAATGTCAGTTCTCGTCCCTATTGATAGAGATTTTAGGGAAGCCTTTGTAGTCAAGAACGGTGTGAAGCGGTGCTGCGTGCTTTCCCCCCACCCCCAGCACACATCTCTTTACCTGGCAGGTATGCTTGACACTATAAGGGTTAATTTGCATAGGGTTTTTTTTCACTGCGCTAGAACAGACGGGCAGCTCTTTAATTTGGCCCGTCTTCGTTCCTTGGTGTATAGGAGGCAGGGAGCATAGTGACACTGTAGTCCTTCATTTTTGTGTTTTGTGCAATGTCATGGAAACCTCACAGATAATTGATTAGAAATAAAAGTTAAATCCTTAATTCAGCTACAAAATAATCATGAAACTGTCTAATGTAAATGAAATAACAATTAGGATATTTAATAATTTGAACAAATGAGAGATAGTACCATCGCAGGATCATTAATGTTTTCAAAACAAACATCAAACACAGTAATCTTGCAAAAACAATGAAAATATCTAATTATTTTAGATGGAACATAAACCTCAAATCCGTTGTCTATTTACGGCTTTGCTACATGACGAAATTCAGTAGGTATTCTCAATCAAATCATCACAAATCAGTTAGTAACTGATGGCTTGAAAAAGGAAAATATTCAATCCTTCATATCAAATTCCTAGTCAAAGTAATTGAGATATTTTCCCATTCTTCACAATACATATTTAATGCAGCTGAAACCGATCTATTCTGGAAAAACTGTGCTAAAGAGAATGTTTATATTACGAACAGGAAAAACAATAAACAGTTATACATAACAAAAATATCGAATTGCATTAACAGTATGCTGTATAATAAATACATTAGGTGACGTTTTCAGAATAAAAATATTCATCCAGTTCATTGGCGTGCAAATAAAAATTAATGGATGACTGCAACAATATTCAAAACCTCGTTTTCGTCAAAATGTTCTTCCTGAAGCTGAAATTTATTCGCACGTAAACCATATTGACTTTCAAATGCTATTACTATTTGTTAACATTTCATCACATCACTGATGTAGGAGGCCCTAAAGTTAAACAGCAGATTTTATATCCAAAACTAAACGTTATATCCAAATACTTGAGAGTGATAGAATTTGTTATTTCAAAATAAATTATTTTAAGAATTAGCATAAAAACTAGTTGATGGTAGACAAACAACTTATTGTTTCAGATCTATGGAAATTAAATTTTCAAGGTTATACAGATGTAAAAAAAAAAAAAGCAATTTTCAAATGATGGTAATTGTAGTTGGTGAACACATCACAAACACAAAAAAGATACATAATCATGTGTGTGGCTTATTTGCAATATACAAGCAAAAGACACAAGTAGAGACGTCTCAAAATTTGACTAAGAGTACTCGTCGATACCAGCATTGCTAGAAATACGAGTTGTTTTGGCTCTTATTTCTAGCAACGCCGTTGCTGACTAGCAACCTTAGTCACCTCAGTTACGTCTATATATATACTTAATTCAAATAAACAAATAAAATTAAAGGACAAGAGGACGTTCACAAGATATGTATTATCTTGACACTCGGGGAAAAGAGAGTGTTTGCTTTTTCGAGCTTAGCTCTTCGTCGGAAAGGAGAAATGGAAAAGACTAAAGAAGGAAAAGAAATCGCCAGCAGCACGTCTGAGGTTACATTGTTTAACTGACTGGAAGTAGAATGAGATTTGAGAAAGTGTTTTTTAGGACAGGTGAGTACGAAGAAGGCCAGTATATGTGTGTGTGTGAGTGTGTGTGGTAGTATCTGTATGCCTGTGGGTTTCTGTTTGTGTGCGTGAATAGTGTGTTTTGTATGTGTATGGCAGTATCTGTGTGCCTGTGTGTTTGTGACAATCAGTAGCGGGTATCTTATATATATATATATATATATATATGGACGAATGGACGAATTGATTTGCAATGCTGCTGGAATATTTTCCGTCATTAAAATCATATAATGCTTGCAGCAGCGTTGGAGGGAATGAAGTTTGAGTTCCTCAAACACGCACTCGGAAACGATTCCTGTTGTGCTCGCATTTGATGGTATCCCACTGTGTCTTCTTTTCAGTGATTTTTCCCTTTTCGAAACAACATATGCAATGTGAACAAACTAAGTAAAATCTAAAAAATAATGTTCAGCCTTACATTGCCAGTTGTTTACGGAGATGATAGAAATGGCAAGAGTGATGGGCACAGATCGATGATTATGAAGAGCAACATCATTACAAAGATATAGACGCAGTGGAACTGCATCTGCTTCGAACAGGCAAGAATCGCCAGCGAATGGACGAATTAATTTGCGATGCTGCTGGAATATTTTCCACGTCATAAAAATGATATAATGTTTGTAGCAGCGTTGGAGGAAACGCAGTTTGATACCCATGATATGTCATGTATTCTATTTATATTGTGATTTACTTCTGAGGCTCCTCAATCATTATAACATTTTATTTCGTGTTCGGAGACAACAGTATTAGAAGTGAGTAGAGTCGAAATTAAAGAAGAGAATGTCAATATCAGGAGTGTCGATAGACCAAAAAATCTCGAGGATCCAGGAGCACGCCCTGCGAATCATGTCGACGTTGTTGTTAATGTGGGCACTCCGGCTTAAGCAGTTCTGAACTCTCACAAGAAAGATCCACGGAAATTAGTCGATAGAGATATTTGCAATTATTTAAAAAATAAATGAGACATTTTTCAGTTAAATAAACGTATGCGAATTCCTCTATGTTGTACTACATAATGTTATTCTCTGCAAGTACGCTAAATTATTCTGTTTCACACCATTTTTATATCCACTTTTATTTCAACACATATGAACATATACATTTCGGACGTGCGTGCACTGTTGTGTGTGAATTTGAGATAACTTGGTATATGTATGTGTTAGTACTTGGATTCTATCTTCTATACATATACGTATTATTCGTCAATTGATTCTTAACCCTGAAGACCGAAATTAAAATCCTCCTTCCTTCCCTCTTAGAAAGAAATATACTTGTAGCCGACGAAAACAGTATATAATAATTCTTTTCACTATAACTTTGACATATTTCTTCTCTGGCACAGATATCTATAAGATAGTTGTTTTTCTTATAGCATGTTTGTATCAATGGAAACACTTTAGGATATACTTTAAATATAACATTCATGATTTTTATAATCAATCAATAAAAACAAAAATAAATAGCAGCTTTTTCCAGCAGCAAGTCAGATATGTGAAATGCTAACAAGATATTATTTAGCTTGTTTGAGAGAAGCAAATCAAAAGAGAAGTTTGGAATGCGGTAAGAGAGATATGCTGACATTTATGACAGCCGCACAAAGGTATACCTTTCATGTTTATTTCTCTGCATATGTTTGTGACAGGTGCCTCGCTCCGTCTTCATTCTTGTATCTCAGCAAAGAAAAGGAGCGAAAAATTAGTCTATATCTATTCAAGAAGCACCTTACATTTGTAAAATTCTTGAAAAACATTAACCTTTTTAGAAAAAAATATGCTTATATAAACATTCTACGCAGGGATTTTAATATATATTTTCTAGAACTACCAATTTACTTTTTTTTTTTAAAATTACGTTTACGTATTTTCTATACCTGAAATTTTGGGGGACAGACTACTCAATTACATCGACCAATGTGCTCAAGTGTTACTTATTGTATCAACTCCGAAAGAATGAAAAGAAAAGTCTATCGCGTCAAAATTGAAACTCAAAACATAAAGCCGCAATAAATGCTACAAAACATTTCACTAAGAGTTAAGTCTAATAGTAACAGAACATCAAGTTGCTTTGTTGTCTTTCTGCCAAACAATAAAACAAGTTCCTATATCATTCCATTTTGCTCTCAGTTGTAGTTTTAGTAAATGTTATCGCTTCTGTTTTTGTCAGCAAATATATTCCTTATCATAATGAAGTTTTCTTCTCTGCATTACAGGTGGAATTTTAATTAATTAAAATGAAATCAAAACATTATGCTTGTTTCATACCCATTTCAGATTTCTAAAATGTATTCAGCGATTCACAGACTTTTGAACTGATAAGTATATTTCCACGAAAGTAAATCATACTTACACATTAACATAAAACTATCGAAGTAAATGATGCAATGCCGCAAGGATTAATTAGTTTTGTAAGATCAGGTATTGATGATAAAAGTTCAGTTTATAATCGTCTGCTCATAAATTAACCGTTAGGTGCATCAAACGTTGATGCCAAGAATCTTTCAGAATTGACTTCCCAAGCGATTAATTATTCTTATCATCTAAAGTATTTAAATGCTACCTTTTTGTCAGATGTGGTTCTTGTGTATCATTTTACATCAATAATATTTCGCAAAAATATTTAGTAAAGAAATATAAGATATATATCAGTCTCCACATATTCTTTGGTGGTGTCGGTTGTTGAAGGGCAAAACGAATTTTCTCGTAGATGTTTCAACGTTGCTACCTGTTCGCTTATGTTACATTTTTAATGATACTTGGTCTATGATTATTACATCTCATTTCCGATTCTCAGCAAATATTTGACGGTTGACAAAGGATGTCAACTTATTAAACAGACTTCATAAAAATTTGCAGAATTTTACCAGTTTTAATATAGCAGAGATCTAAGAACACACTGAAAAGGAAAGTATAGTCATATTACCTTTTATGTAGGTATAATCTGATGCCGTTTACAGAAAGACTGTATTATATTGATTCGAGAAATGGCATCTATTTCTAGCAGATTGAGTAGCACTGCAATTATTTTGTCGATGTCTCAGTTTAAAGCAACAGACTCGATAGATTGCTGCTTTAGGGACTGCAAATGTCTCGGACTGCATCTATAACTCTATAACATTCTTTAAAAAAGTAAATATTTTTAATATAGGCATGGGGACCACAATATATGAAAAAAATATAATTGTATTCATCATTATAGTAGTTAGCAGTTCCTTATATTATTCACCTCTGAATGTTGAAATCCAAGCGTACTATAATCAGTGTTTTCGTCCTAGTCTAAAAGGAAATTACTAAAACAACACCCCTTATTGTGCCTTAAGCTCTTCTGATTCTGTCACCTATCATAATTTACTTGTACACACTAATTGCACTTTCTATAAAATCGGGGGTCATTTTTGTTTTCTGTTGACAAGAGTATTGAGAATGCTACCCTAAATGTAACATTGTTTCTACCTTAATGAATAGGGAAATATAATGAAAATATAATGTAAACCTCTTAATTTCAAATTGTTTTAGCTTTGAAGCAGTGACCATTTAATTGCGTACAATAAATCTTGCAGAAAAAAATCGATCTTAGTGATGGAATCGATCGATTACTACGATGACGTCTGCCAGTACTACTTATATAATCCATGTATTCGTTAGTACAATGCTACCGAAAAGTTCAGACTTAACGTACTTGTAGATGTATTTCATTTTAATAAGAAAGTACGACCGACGATACTTTCGGTATCAGCTCACTACACTAAGAACAACGACAGAAAGTCATGAAAGTGTTAAACACAGGTATAATAGAATACAGTTTTACTTCAAACTCCATTCTCATTTCTCTGTTTGATATTAGAATATTCTGGGTAATAGTAATTTTGTTGATACACACTGACGTTTTTTTTTAACCCACGTTCGTCCGTGATCAGACAAAACAATTGTCAAAGTGCACACGGGTTTCTAAAAAAATGATAGAATCGTAAAGTTCTCCTTATACTTGACACGATGGAGTGTAATTTGAAGGCTGCTAGTTTTAACTGGTCAAAGTATAACATATATATTCCGTCGTAAGTTTGCTTATCAGTGGCACATATTTATAAATGGTGGATCTCGTATATAAACATCAACGCTGATCTATATTTATAAACAGTGTGGCTGATTTCTGTTCAGAGTGTCAATATTTATCTTTACTTATCTTTTTACGACCTAAGGCAATTACGAATGTCCAAACATCCAATTATCTCTCTAAAAAATCGGTCTTAGCCATTGTTTGTACTACAGTGAAAACTTATAAAGAAAGCTATGCATATCAACTATGTAAGAATACATGATTAGTGTTTGGGTTGCACGCCAGTTTTTGGTGATGGGCAACATCTGATAAAGAAATAGTTTAGGAAGGTATGAAGCGCTAATGATACATCATTTATGGTAAGACATATTACTTGTAGATTTATTGCTAGCAAATGTCGACCAATGACTCCATTGTATGTTCCTCACTTTCCTCTGTATTATCTCATTTTAATTTCATTGCCACCATCTGTTCTCTACCTCATTCTCCCTCACTCTCTAACTCTCCCTCTTTATGTCTGTCTATCTCCCTTTCACATATTTTTTATGTTTATTGTTCTTCCATACTCGTTCGATTTGGATGATACACTCATTGAACGTTCTTTTCATTCTTTTATACCTTTACTCGTTTCAGTCAGTTGATTACGGCTATGCTGGAGCACCGCCTTTAGCCAAACAAATAGACCTCAGGACTTATTCTTTGTAAGCCCCGTGCTTTTTCTGTCTCTTTAGGTGGATCGCTAAGTTGCGGGGTCATAAACACAAGATCGGTTGTCAAGCGATGGTGAACGGACAAATACAAACACATAAACGATATATATATATATATATATATATATATATATATATATATATATATATATATATATATATATATATATATATATATGTATATATATATATATATATATATTCGACGGGATTCTCACAGTTTCCGTCAACCCGACCCACTCACAAGGCTTTGGTCGGCCCGTAGCTATAGTAAAAGACGCTCTCCCAAGGTGCCACGCAGTGGAGCGGAATCCGGAACCACGTGTGGGCATATGCTTGACACCTACGTGTGTTCTGCATGTTATGCAGATTTTTGCTCGACATATATGAAGTTGTCAGGAATGCAGAGCAGGGTTATACTAACTGTATTACCTCTATATCTACTTGAGGACTTGCCCGAAATTCTCACAAAAACATGAAGACCCAATATTATACCAAGTAATATCTATCCAATGTAGACGAGTGGAAGATATGTAAAAGTCAAATTGCAATATATAGATGAATTTTCCAAAATATAAACTAAATTATTTCTCAAACAATTACCTAACTCATCATGTCTTTACAAATGGTAATCTTAGTCTTTAATGAAAATTGTTGGTACATCAGATCATTGCGCTCTCCACGACATTCCTGTGACTACGACAGCTGGATAGTATATAATATCAAATATGTCAATTCAAGAGATTTCATCAAGCGAATCAGTAGTCAATCTCGAGTGTGAAAGGGTGTATGTGTGTCACAAACAATAATGTACTGGCACCAACAAAATCAATGCGAATACAAATCCCATAACTCTATTCATTATTCGAATTATTATTATTATAACGAATTATTAACGCTACCCATTATTTCGAATGGGTAGCGTTTGTAAGATGGATACCAAACATGAGAATGCCTTATCAAAACATTCGCTCTGAACTTACAGAAACCATTGCCTGCATGGGCGCTCCTAATCTATGAAGCACAACTCTAACAGATAAATATGATATTTATCTATATATATAAAACAGAATTTCTCTCTCTCTCTCTGTGCGTGTGTGTGTGTGTTTGTGTGTATGCTACATAAGTTCCTTATTTTAACGTATGAAGTATCAATAGACTCAGTAATCTTTCGGCTACCAAACGAAGTATGTTTTTGTGCACAACTCTTTTTTACTACAAAAATAATCTGGAAAACGAAGTCAGGTCGCACAATTTTGAGGTTATTTTCGGGGAATATTTAGATTTGATTCTAATCTACGTTGCCAATATTAATGTCTTCGATGTCAAAAAATGCAACAATGCACAAGGAGTGTTATGAGTGCATTTGTGATGCACAAAACTCTATTTGTGAACAGAAAATGACCAAAAGACATGCTTTTTGGAACAATTATTAGCACATTTTCAGTAAAGAATGGCCTTTGTGCCACATCTAAACTGCATATATGAACGTCTTCAGTTTTCCATGATTCAACAATGTCTTTGGAATATTGTGATACCATTTCTTTGCATAAAGCCCTATTTTTCAACAGAAAATTGACTAATGCACCGTGTTTCTGGCATAAGTGTGCGTCTGGTTTTACTACCGAAAACTATTTATTCATGCAGATTTTCTTGGTAGCAAACGACTCAGGAATGCAAAATAAGCGTTCTCAGGTTTAAATTCTATAAAATTTCCCCAAGGATTAAGCACAATGAAAGCCTATATTCGTTTAAGTGGTAAAATCGTGAGGCAATAACTGAAACCTTTCGAGCCTTTTTGCGTTTAACATTTTTTCTCTTTATTCAACACAATTAATGCAAAGTTGCTCACTGTTATTAGTATATATTCATGCCTATCATTCATCCCATAAGCGGCAAAGTTCTTAAGTATTTTACTACAATCTCCCTATTTTCACAGTGGTTGATCGTGTACTAGGAAAATAAATACGGACCTGATTACGTCAGTAAAGACAACAGCAATACTGTGCATCTACTTGAGGACAGATTAAGGTCAAATATACACATGAGTCCACATACGGTGCGTGTCCCTTCATTGGTCGGGATGCACATCATGTTCACAGTTTGGCACGATTTCAAATCATTGTTTCCTTATCAGAGGCATGTACTGCAATACCAGTTGGTGAATGTGTTATTGTCATCAATTGAATATACGCACACACACACAGATACACACACACACACACACACACACACACACACACACACACACACACACACACACACACACACACACATATATATATATATATATATATATATATATATATATATATATATATATATATATGTATATATATATATATAACTTCTACATAAGACAAACAACTAGGAAAAAGTATCTGATTCCACTTCCATCATCACCTCAGATGTAAGCAAGTATATAGTGAAAATTTCTTTGCTTCATATTATTATATCCTTCTCCCCAAAGGCAACGGAAAGTACAAGAAATATGCTTGGTAACGCTTTCTGTGACAGCCACTGTCCATTTTCTAACCAACGGTTCAACTCAAATATTGGAATGCACAGTTATAAAAAAGCGAAGCACCAACAAAATCGATGAAAAGAATTCGGAAATATTCTTGAAAACAAAAATAAGCAAAGATACTCAGAGAGGGTGGGTTAAGAAAATATATATCAACAATATAATTTTGTTAACATTCACGAATGTAGATATATTGCGAGCACTTGTTGACTCAAGATTCGTCATCGTTCACTTTAATTCTTTCTTTTTTCTTTCTGTTTATGCCAATTCTTATATTCCAGTGCCTTCCCTTCTCTATCACCTTCTTCCTATTCTTTTTATTCTTTCCCTTTCCCCATCTTTGTCCCTTCCTCTTGTTTTCAGCTTGATCACGCTCATTTTCTCAGTTGATATCCCTTCTTTGAATTCACTTAACCTGCTGTTTTTATAAGTGCTTTTTCTCTGTGAGCATATGTTTAAATGTGGATGCGTGCATCGCATGCTGCGCAAATTGATTGTTGACATAATTAGGGGTGTCTTAGCTTCAGTATAGGGAATGGGAATGTATTTGCATCTTCACCTCTGCAGCTATCTGAGATTATATTAGTGCTAGTTTCACTTCTCACTACATGTAGAATTACTAATTAAGACGAAAATAAACAACTGTAAAAGGGAATCTTTCATTTAATTGTTTGCAGAATGCTATTTAGTTTCATTCCATTAAATCAAGAAGTTTAGATATAATAATGGAGTTGTTGGTTGATAAAATAGTTTAAATTAAATCCGGTTAAAGCTTCATGGGCTATATTATTATCTTGATTCTCCTGAGCGTTCACACATCTAATATCTTATATTCTTTCTAAGCTTTTAAATTTCAGGTAAGTGAAAATTAATTATAAAAATCAAGAACCTTAATGATATACTTTTGAATAAGTTGACCTCAATTTTAAATCGAACTGTAATTGCCAATAGTAAAATAAATTAAATACTGCGATGCAATTTGGAATGTTTCAATAAACTATTTTTGTTGACCAATTTTGATCCGTAACTTGGATTCATCGCAAAATACATCTCTGCTACTGTTCTGTTATTGAACGTTGATACCTTCGCTTCTATTTCTGGATAGTTACACTATTAGGACTTTAACATACTTGGATTTACACAGGATTGCACCTAAGGACTTACTTCTACTTGATCGGAAAGTTGAACTGTGAACTTTTTTCTTCTGTCCTTTGTGTCATCATTTTATTAATCTATTCCCATCTTATTTTCCCTATTTATCTTCGATGACACAATATCCCATACTCTGGGATGTCCAAGAAACAGCTGTAAGACTTTCAATTATTTCAATAATAATAACGTATATGACTTCAGATGTTTATCTTGCCTTAATGTTTGTTGTCCTATATCGGAAATCTACAATGACTCCAAAACTATAGTCTCGTCTATAACATTGGAGTAGTGGTAATCCGTTACAGCACTTACCTAGCGTACCTAGTCGCTTAGATCACCTGTGAACTAAAGACGTGTATATATAAAAGAATCATGAATTATTCTGTCTACAAAAATCCTCAATATTAAATAAATTTGCAGATGTCATCTACTCTTGTAAACATAGGTTTTACTCAACATTTATGCATTATGATTTTGAAAAGAGTTGAAAATATCTTCCACACACATTGAAAAATTTTCTGAAAAAATAAAACAATACTCCCTTCCTCTTACTCGCTACTTATAGAACCATCATTAGACTTATCTTATTATGCATTGTATCTCCTCCTTCAACCGCACCAGAACACACCCAATCTCTGTTCTTTTGTATATAGCTCTATAAAAACGCCCAGTAGATAATTTCCCGTTCGAAAAACGCAGTACATGTTAGCCTTTTTAGAAATTTATTTTTCCCTGATGAAGGAGGTGGTGTCCAATAATGAATGTAAATATATTTTATATACCTCGACAGCCGGACACCCAGAATGGTTCGTAGGATTATTAATTGGATTATTAACACGCAAACTTTTGATCTTATCGACACGTAACTCTTTATGCTATTTTTTCAACATATTTCTAATGTGTATGCTTATATATTTATATATCTTTATATGTATATTTTTAATGTATTGCTTACTATATATATTTTTCTATATCTGGATATTTTTGATATGTTTGATTTATTGAATATACTTCGAGAGAAATGCATGCATAGTGGGTCTAGGGGTGAATGAATGTGTATGTGAACTTGATTTGCCTAACTTTGGTTCTTACTTATACATTAGTAGATATACAGGGTGCCTAAGATATTTGAGGACAGATTTCTATTTATAAAATGAACAGATATATAATAACAGATGATAAGTTTATTTATCAAAAAATACTACGAGGATAAAAATAAAGCTTCTTTTCTATAATGTTATTCAATAAAGCCTCCTTCAGCTTCAACAACTGCTTCTATATGAGATATAAATCATCTAGATGATCGAATCAAGTGGTCCTGGTTCATTTTGGACATTACTGTGACTATAGCAGCTTTCAAAGAATCTTTGGTGTTATGGGCGTGTTCATTGATCTCTCTGTCAACAACGCTCAACATGTAATAGTCCAATGGACTGAGATCTGAGGAATTAGGAAGCCAAATATTAGGGGTTACGTGATCATGAAAATTTTCAGCCATCTTTCCTGTGTTACTAGAGCCATATGTGATAGTGTAGAGTCTTACTGAAACGCATATGTCCTTCCATTGATTACACTGTCTACCCAGGGCTTACCAATTATTTCCAGAACCTCAGTGTTGGCAGCAGAGTTAACTCTAAGACCTTTCCTCATCATATAAGATTTATATCTAATGTCTCCGTAGACAACATTTCTGAATGTTCCTTCTGACACATGGAGATCTTTTCCAATTAACTTCATGGACTTTCTGGAATTGAATCAATGGTGTTTTGAACTTGCTGGATAAATTCAGGTGTTCTGATTATTTCAGAGTGTTTAGAATGCTTTTTATGCTTTGATACTGATGATACATTTCCATCTTCAGTCTCTAGCTCCTTACAAACTTTGTGGGCGAAAGATCTGGCAACTTTTCAAACTCGAAATATTTCTAAATCGCTATGCTCAGCCTTTATAACCACAATAACAGCATGCTTCTTCATTTCTTGAATAAGATGAGGGTCTACCAAAACCATTATTATTTTCTGAAACAAAGATTTAGCAAAATATGCAGCAATGAACCGAAAATGGTATTCCTTAAATACTTTACGCAATCTATATATATATATATATATATATATATCCTCCTCCTCTTCCACTTCCTCTTCCTCCACCTCATCCTTCTCCCTCCTCCTCATCCTTTATTCCTCTTCTTCTGCTTCTTCGTCTCCATGCTCTTCATTTCCCCGCCTCTGCATAATCTCTACCCTACTTACTCATCTCAACCACACTTATTTACTTTTTGTTCCCTCCCGATAGTAGCTAAATGGCAAGGTCTGGAAGACACAAAATGTGACAAGATACCTCTGAAGCAAGTCTGATGAAGTGCTTCTCTAATGTCTGGAACCGCAAACATTACGTAAGTTTTCATGTAGAATTTTAGCGTAAAATTGCGTTGCAATTACAGTTGGTATAGAAACAATTGTAACGAATCATTAAAAGTGCGTTAAAGAATTTTCTCTGTGGTCTTCTTATAATTTGGCGTGTATACACACGCTCACACACACACACACACACACACACACATTATTATTCAGTCAGTATTGGAGGTGAGCCAGGTTTATTTGACCGGAGGCCTTCACCCGTCGTTGTAGTTTTGTTGTTGGTGTTATTTATCATCGGTAACTATTTTTAGTGTATATCCCAACACAGTTTTTTTTTTCTTTTTTTTTTTTTTTTGCAGATGGAGTGAATAGGTTATTCTTATGCTAACTATTCATGGAATAAGACAAGTAATGTTTATCCGGTCTGCAATCAATATCTTTCGGCACAAACGAATGTAGGAAGACTGTTGGTAGTCAGTCGACCTTGTAGAATTAGCTGCTAGATCTCTCTCAAACTACATTGCTGTGTAATTTGGAGAGAGCTTTAGTTATATCAGACAGACGTTTGCATTCGTTTATGCATTTCTTTATACACTAAAGCGATCGAACGGTTGTAGTTTTTCTCCATTTAAAACTCATTATCAAGATGCCAAGTATATATATTTTATTAGGGTGGGGGGTCGAAATTTTATGTTCTGATTCCACATATTGATTGGTGTTCATTTTGGCGTGAGAAATAAAGTAGCAAAATTTTAAAAAGTGTTTGACCGCCACTACACCTCGTACAGATACGCTCCTGATTCTACGTTTTGAATTTTGAAAATATAAGGAACTGTAAACTTGTTTTAATTGTATTAACTTTGTATTGGTTAGATATTACCTGTATAACATTGTATGAATTATATGCAACCCAACCTAACCTCAAAAGAACAGTTAGAATCTTTATTTATTTATATAGTTTGTATTAATATTTTTTCACAAAAAAGCCTATATTCAGTAAAGCACTTCAACGTAAAAGAATATAAATTCTTAATGGCTAATATTATACGCAAAAAAAAATATGTACGAACCTCAAACGAAATGCATGAACAATGAACACCATAAAATAAGCATTAATAGTATTTTCTATTTAATCAAATCACCATTGTCGTTTTCAAGTGAAAGTGACGTAAACTTTGTCTTGATTTTTGTACATTTAATGTGGATTTGTGCCTATTTTCGTAGCGTATTCTGACTTCAGTGGCTTTTGTCACTAAGTTGATAGCATGATCGACTCTTTAGCTATGACAAAAAAGAGTTATTGGCGATAACAGTCAACTTTTTTTTGCTTGTCATTAAATTTTTCGAGTTTAAATTCATGTATTTATTTTTGTAAAATTATGATATAATTTAGCTCTGAAATAATATGATAACAAAAAAAAGGGAAAATCATTTAATGTATACATTTTCTAAGAAAAATCCACTTAACACATATTGAAATGCTGTAATTTTGTAATGTTGAAGGAGTACCTACCAATTGTCTTATATCTCATTGTTTTTGCTATCGTTACTCATCACATGTTTTAAACAAGGCTTCTACTCTGAAATATGATCAAATGTTTCATATCCATAAGCAATTTAGTATATATGTGTTAGAGATTATATGATTAATACAGAAAATTAGGGTATTTAATTGTGGAGGGGTGTATGTGCAGGGAACGTGGAGGGTCACACAGCTGTAGTTTTCATGTATTTTATTTCAAATACTATTTGTAACTCTGTGCATACCGTGGAATTAAGGTTCCTTAAAAATGGTTCTTTCGACCCAACTGAGGGTGTATGTGTGAGAGACAGAATGGGAGGTTTTGCGTGAGTGTGAGAGAGAGAGAGAGTGCGTGTGTGAGAGAGAAAGGGCTTCTGTGTGTTTATGTAAGGGAAAGTAAAAGAGTCGTATCCAAATCAGACGTGTTCCCGCCCATTATTTCAAGACGCAGACTTTCGTATAAATGTCTCAATGGACATTTACACATCGCAGGACGCTCTAAACTTTAATGCGTGTCAGGTCAGAAAATATTATACGACATATTTCCCACTGGGTTGTGCGCCAAATTTGGATTTCATCCTTCATTTGTTTCAGACATTTGACTGCAGCCATGCAGAAGTGCAGCCTTGAGGAATTTTAGTCTAGCAAATCGACCCCAGGACTGACTTTTAAAGCCTAATTTACACGGACGTAAACACACCAATACCGATTTTTAAGCAGTTGTGGGAGTGCAAACACTGACACAAAAACACATACATACATAGATATCTACATTTATGTCACGGGCTTTCGGTTTCCGTCTAACAAATGTACTGAAACGGTTTTGGTCTGCCGAGATCACCCGAATAGAAGAAACTTGTCCAAAGTGCCACGTAGTAGGACTGAACCTGGAACTCCATGGTCGGGAAGCAACTGGGAAGTTGGGAAGCTTACCACCAATCCACGCCTGTGCCTAATAAGGTTACTTCTTTCTGCTGTGCTTCATTCAAATGAATTTCAAACAAGCAAGCAACGAAACACTAATTTATGGACTTACATATTTGCATATATTATCGGATAGCGGTTAACATCCATGAGTTTATTTGCCTTTCAAATAGGCCTTGTCTTTCATAAACCAGGAAGATCGAAATCATCTGCTTTACAAATTAACCTCGTTCAAGTAGTAACTTATTCACTGGCAAACTGAAAATGTGAAGTATTTTACTGTCTTGCACTTAAAGGATTTTACTGTGCTTATATGTAAGTATGTATGTATGTATGTATGTATGTACGTTCTATGTATGTATGTATTCATGTATGTATATGGTCTTCGCTTGAGAACTCAGAAATTTCGTATATAATAACAAATATTGTTTTTCGTTTTCTCTCTACGTTGGATAAAACTTTGAATATGTTTCGTTCCTATAAGACGTCACCCAGGAAACATGGATTCAATAAGATTATAGAACTGGAAGCAGAAAAAAAAGCTGCATAAATGTCGAGAGATGTACATTGTATGATATAGGAATAGAGAATAATCTTGAAATCAGCATCTGGTGCAGTGTCGACACCTTTAATGAAACTGCCCGGTTGTTCGCTTTCCTTTCCGCATCGACTATAACACATTCGTTTCTGCCTGGGTCAATTAGACGAAATATGACGCATTATACTAAGACATATTCGTCTGCAAGAGACAGCTGGGATTACCTAAAAATTCAATACCAGACTATTCAAGCTGAGACCTCCAAAATATTGGAAGCAATGACATTAAAACCGATACTCAACCTTGGATGGAGATTTATTACAAATAAATACAGAAATGTAAACTATAATGGTTTTTCTTCTTTCAACAGTATCGGGAATAATTACGTAGAGAAGGTTAAACTGTTCAGTTTCGTTTTGTTTTGATTTGTGTGTTTGTTTTATTTTTATTTTATTCTAGTAAAATATATGACGGATTCAAGAATACCCACTTTGATATCCACCCTGCAAAAATAAACTGTCAGTTTCTACGTCTTCAAAACTGTAACTAAATTCTGACATGTTTATTATCCTAGATAAGAGTTGAGTACATATACCTAAGCTTTGTCTCAACATTATACAACACCAACGATGCCATTTTAAATATCATTGGATAAGTTCTATGTAACTTATCAATGTCAGCGATACAATAGCTGGTGATGTCATCAATATGATTGCCATCAAATTTTCCACAAACATATCAGCAATCGGCTCGTTCACTGTGGGGCCAAAGAACGGTTTAGTGTGTGCAGAGAGTTTGGAAGTGTTCGCTGAAGATAGGCATAACATTTAAGGCATAGTATCTAGCAATAGCCGGCAGGCCCTAACCATCTTATTTGTCCTTTTTTCTCTCAAACATATGTCGTATCAAGGACTTCCTGTTCTCTGGTTATCTCTCTTTTATCATACTGTATGGTATGATTCGAGAATGGTTGACTTTGCTTTTTATCAAATTGAATGATCATTTAGTTCTGTTGTCTTATAAGTCTTCCTCGATTGCTACAAAAGCTGTCTCAACAAACGTGGCGAACACTTTGCGTAGTTCTAGTGAAATAGCCTGGTTAAATGACTTTTTTCCGGTGATATTGGAGCGGGAGATATTTTAACTATGTTGCGTATATTGGAGTAACAATGGAGGCTATAGTTATGTGAACTGATATGGTGACTGTGTTGTATGTATGTCAGTGTTTTAGTGTAGCAAAGAGACATCGTGATTATGTGCACATTTTAATATCCGGGAGGGGCTGGCTACTGATATAGAACGGTAACTATGTTGTGGTGATACGAGAGATTTATGAAGTGAACTAACTTAATGATTGTAATGATTGTATGTATACTGTGGAGATGCTTGAGATGTAGTGATGTAGGGGGAAGTAGGGCGTTCAATGTACGATGCCACTGAAGTTTTACGGGAATGGTGAGTCGAATGCGTATATATTGTGGTTATGCTTGTGGTCTAGTTATGTAGATTTAGAAGGAGGTTTTCTCTTGAACATGCAATAGAGTTTTAAACACTGAGAGCATACGTTATGAAGATTGTATTTTTAAAATTAGGTAACTGAAAGGTCATTTGATAATTAGAACGTTATACTATACATAAACTATGTTACCGTATTAAGGGTTACAGTGATTATATTATAAATAATTATCACCTGAGTGGCATTCGAGAAAAATGCAAATAATGTTTATTTGAGCTAACAAAATTAATGTATAGTTTTCTTCACGGTGAACATTTAACATAATTTAATCCTGGTCATCCTAATGTGAAATAAGAACTGTCACAAGGTCTCTTTATATAGATTAATATTTACTCAAGGGTTTATTTTCACAAGATAGATCTAAACTACGTGTGTAGGAATAAAGTGCATTCATTTGCTTAATCTCAGAAAACTCGGGACTTTGCATACTTTATTCGATCTCCCGTATATCTGAAAGGATTAATATTCATAGCTAAGAATGTGATTTATAGTCACGTGTCATTCGGGCGTATGGAAACTGTAAATATGTGTATTTATATTAGATGATGGTTTGACATAAATAATTCATAGACATTATCGTAGAAGAGTTGTGGTTCTTGGGACAACAAAATAATGACAATGTTGACAGTTGTACATTAAAGAAATATAAAGTACGCCAAGGATAAAGCTTAAAACAGAAAAGTTGTGAGAATAAATCGGATAATATTTAGAAATGAGAATGATAGGGAATGAATGGGCAGGATTTCTCATTAAAGCTAGTAAAGACATACATACCAAGAGACCAGAATGCTGATCAAAATATTGAAGAAAGCAGGTTGAATGTATAAAGTCTCGCCATTCAGTTTCCTAATAGTCTTCTTGATTTATACAGAATTTGGAGAAAAGTTTCCATAGAACAACAGCCGATTTTGGAAGTTCAGAATTGTAGTCTATGGTAAAAGACAAGATTTTGGATGTTTCCTTAAGAATCAGACGTCCTACGAAGTCCCAATAGCGAAGGGCAGAAAAGTACCAGTGTATCTTATATTTTTGATAAAGGACAGTTCCAATAGAACAAGGCATCTCATATTTAAATAGTGAATTTTTTCAGAGATTGTGTATATATTATGCATTTAAACGACTGCTCACAAATTTGCATAACATTGCAAATATAACGGTTTGGATTTTTTTCTTGCCTGATATTTTAAAATATTTATTACACAATAGTCAACTAACAACAATTTTAAGTTGTCTGACACAAAAACCATCTAGACTGAAAAAAATATATATTCGTCCCAAACGATAAGCATTTTCCCAAATTTAAAAGTAAACAGCAAAAGGAAGACAATATCTTCTAGAAATCAGATGCCAGCTTAATTACTGAACTATACAACTAATAATAAAAAAAGAGAAAGTGGGGTAAAGGATGTATCATGTTAGCATTTCGCCTGAAGATATTTCTCAAGTAGATGACAGCCAGATGTTGGTGTCTTAGGACGCTGATTTAGCCAAGTTTTTTAATGTTTGGGAAGCTTTTAGTAGGGGGAGAGACTTCAAATAGAAAGGGGTTAAATGTTTATTTTGATAATTTAAAATCAAGCTGAAGATTTGCTTGCACATGACTTGATTAATAAAAATATTTTTTATTAATTTAATCGAGGAGAAGTAACGTCTTTTAAACTTTTAATTTTTATGTTCTGAACACATTTAACTCCCTCTCCTAAAAAAAAAAAATTATTTCCATTTAGATTTTTAAAGCATTTTTGCTTACCATAAAACTGTGATAGACGTATTACAATAATATTTTGCATGCGTTTTTTTTTTTGAAAGATAGTTTGTTTACGAGAAATAAACCAAAACAGGGAGCCAGTTAGTGGCATTACTGGCAAACTATTGCAGCCACTGTCAACTTTCTATCAAGTGCTGGTGGAATTGAAATGTTCACTTCTAGTGAACCATATTAGATTATCAAGTGTGTCAGAGCTATGATAATATATCACAATATTAGACCTACAGATAAATGTTAACCTCGAAACGCAAGGTAAAGTTCGTTTCAACTATACATTTGACCGTGCGTTGCGGTTACCTATCTAATACAGCCACATTAAAAGCAACTGAGTACGAGTTATTATTCATATAAACACATACCTCTCAGACACATGGTCTTAGAATAGGTGTCTATAATATAAGAAGCAAAGGCGGCGAGCTGACAAAATCGTTAGCGCGGCGGGCAAGATGATTCGAAGCATTTCGTCCGTGTTTGCGTTGTGAGTCCCAATGTCGCCAGGGTCGACTGTGCGTTTCATATTTTCGAGTCGATAAAAAAAAGTATCAGTTGAGCGCTGGGATCGATCTAATCGATTTAGCCACTCCTTGAAATTGCTGACATTGTGCCAACATTTGAAACCAATATAATAGAGCGAGCATTTATATATGCTTTCTTCGTGATTAGCTCATAGACAATGCAAACTGACTACCACACTTTTATACAGCTATTCAGTGCGAATTTAAATATATTTTCAAAACGTTCTTCAGTGCACAATAATGTCTCATCAGTGCACATGGATGTCAAAGCGAATAATGAATATTTTCTAATTTGCCTTTCTTTTTTAATCTGTTAATAAAAAAGTATGATAATTTCGTCCTACATGCATAGGTTGATGCATATTTAAATATTTCACATTTGATATCTAATTATGCAAGCACGTAATACATACACACAATGTAATATTTCTGCCATTCTAAATAAGATATCGATTTCTGAGCGTACATATTTTCATATTGGCGAAATTACAGCTCCTGAATTGAAGTCTAGTTAATATTTATAGAAATCATAGATCGAAATAGATAAGCAATTCATAATTTTTAGATTCCAATAATGCACATATGCTCCCTTTCTACTTTGCTTGTCGTATTTTCTTTCTAACTTCTACTCTAAGGAGATATATTACGAAACCCAAAATTTCTTTGATATTTATCTTTCTATACATTTTCTTACATTTTTAATCTGTAAATCATTAACGTGTTCTCATTGATCATACGATAGCTCTTTGTCTTTTTTTTTTCATGGCGCCAATCACATTTCATACGGTGATATGTGGCAATATACCAATATCAGCTCCGGGTCATAATATTTTTTATATGTAACCAGTAGATATACTTAAGCAGCACCTTACACATGCCCGCAGAAACACGCATACAGATAAGTTGTACACATACACACACACGCTCGCACATTATATATATATATATATATATATATATATATATATATATATATATATATATATATATATATATATATATATATATATATATATATATATATATATATATATATATATGTTATAACTATATATACATACACACACATATATATATATATATTATATGAATATTATACCTATATATAGATACACACCTATATATATATATATATATATATATATATATATATATATATATAAATATATATATATATTTACATGCATCCACGCATACATACGCATATATATGCATGTATATATGAAAGTATAAATGAATTCATGTATAATTATTAATGGTAGTGGCACCATATTTATGTTGGGAAAAGCAACTATTATTTCTAATTCATTCCACATGAAAGGAAGTCAGACTATTGTTAATACGGCTGTTAACTAAAATATATGTGGTTAGCTAAAATCGTTTTTTTTTTTTTTTTTTGGTCAAACAAGAATATAATTCCAAACCTTTATATTCATTAGACTGAAGCTCTGTCAGTTAAGATGTAAATATGGAGTAGTTCTGGAAGCATGATTATTTTATAGCTAAAGGATAAAGGGGCACTCATCATGTGGAAACATCACATTAAACAATAAATACAGTGATCAGATAACAATATTTGAATGGTACAGCGAGGAAGATAACTCCAAATATTTTTCCATAGTAGGAAGTATAACCTTCAATAATACTTATTAGCTCTGTAGAATATGTGGTAATGCTTGAATACTAATGATTTCACTAGTTTAGCCGTCTTAAGATCGTGCTGTGAAGAAATGTTTGAATACTAACAATTTCACTAATTTAGCTGCCACAGGGTTGCGGGTCTACAATAAAGTTATTGAAAGACTCTTAGAAAGAGGAGCTACTTAGGAGCTAATTAAGTGTATATGGCCATGCAGATAAACAGAAACCAAAGACACAAGAAACTGAATATCTATGGAAAACTTAGTAGGAAGCTACTACTCATTGCTTATAATATAAGATATATTGTCTGTTGAATGGCAAATGGAATTCCTTCTCTCCAAAGTCTCTGAAGAATCTTTTCGATGCTGAGCAATTTACAATAAAACTGAAAGAAATAATATCAATTAAAGATTGCGGTGGAATGCAGCTATGTAACTAGAGAGTCGAATTTGCATTTGTACATACAAGAAACTTTCGTAAATAATTCTATGCAACTTAGGAACATTTTAACGGCACCTGAGAGGTTCTACTCGAAAGACGTCGAAACCTATTTCACACATTCAGTAATACAGGCATTTTCTGAAGTGCTAATTATCTAATATCAGGAAGTCATGTAGAAATCTTTATCTCGATAGAGTCGACAATATCACGGTGTTAAAAATAATCAGTATGACCCGATTTTTAGAATTTGAAAACTCGATTTCATTAAGTATGGAAATTAAGTGGTAAGAACACAGTGAGACCAATTCGAAATTTTTCCGTTGATATTTTGCATAGAGCAAGGTTTCTTTCTTCGAACACATAGTCCTTCATCCTATTTTAATATATAGAAAAACTGGTAAAAGTCAAATATTCTCGGCAACTATACAAACCTTGTTAAACTAATGTTTGAAATCAATTGAAATTAGATATCACTTCGAACCTAAATTTCATACATGTCATATTCGTATATGAAAATAACCTTAACATGTATTTGAAATATTCAACATTTCAGTTCCATGATAGGGATACAAAATAACAACGAAATATTGTATTATAATCCGAAGAAACAATCCGTAACACTGAATAGGCTCATGATATTGGTGTAACCCGATCTAAGGATAAATATTTTCTCTAAATATAGCTAGAGATTGTCAATTGCTTAGCAAGAGGCCAATGACTGGTTACTGAGAAAAATGACTAAATATAGCTAGACGTTGTCAGAAAAATACCGTCTGCCTTCTGAGACATTATACTATAAGGCTCACAAGTGATATTAATCCTCTGAAAATTACCTACGCTCAATATGATATTCCATTCCCCCATATGTTCTTTATATATTAATTTTTTCTATACGCTAATTATATCGATACTACAAATATCATCTATTATTCACTTTTATTTACTCATATACACAATATACACACACGTAAACACGCTCGCACGCACACACGCGCGCGCACACAGGTATATACATATGTGTCTGTGTATGTGTGTGTGTGTGTGTGTGTGTGTGTGTGTGTGTGTGTGTGTGTGTGTGTGTGTGTGTGTGCAAAGACGTGTGGTTTAGAGGTTATGGTGTAATACTAATGTCCGTAAGGTTAAGATTTCAATTCCTGGTGGGTGGAGGGTTGTATACTTGATCAAATCACTTCAATTCAAATTTCTCTGTTCACTCAGCTGCCAAAAAGTAATCGAGCTAAACAGGATCTGCATTCTTTCAGACAAACGAAACCTATGTTTATTCGATCCAGGTATAGATTTTTCAAATACTTTTCATTTAATCACATACGGTGTTTCATTATCTTTCAAAGGCCATGCGTAGCTAGCCAATTTAGTAATTTTACTTTTGTCTCTAAGTCGGAAGTAGGCTATGTGATTGGCATAGCGATTCTTAAATTCACTTTCGCATAACCAATATAGGTTCTCTTATCATTTGTGGTTGCAGTAACTTCTGCCTCATATGTAATAGATTTAGTCATATATTGTTGGCCAAGTGTACATGATCCTAGATCTCAAGAGTGCAGCTGGATACAGGCTCCTGGCATTGACTACGTGTAACGATACTCTTCATATTGGAGCAGCAGCTATATGATAATTTCTCAGAACGCCAATTAACTATTTTCCTGTATCTGTGAGTGGCGCTTTGAGAATTGAGTGAATTTATGATAGCCTAGTAACAGTAAGTTTCGTAAATATGTTATTATTCAAAAGCAAACGTAAAGAACAAATGCAGGCTATCGTTCGCTATGTAGCGATACTTCTCGATTATATACAAATAAAGAACACTTTTAACCAACAATAATTGAAAATTGAAGTCGAAATAATATTTAAAGATAGCAGAAAGGAGAACTCTTGAATATAAATTAATTTCACTTAAACAGATATTAAACGATCACAGTAAAAATAAATAAATAATGGGAAAGAGGAAAGAAAAGAGAAAAGAAAGAAAATTCATAAGAAATTAGTTTAGAGAAGAATAATTTTTAAAGATATTCAGTCTGAACGAAAGAAAAGTAAATGGGCATGAATTATCATGACAGACAAAAATAATGGTTGGTATAAGTTATAGAGGTGTCTTCTCAAGAGGACATGGATTGACTCCGGAGTAAAAGTTACAAGAATGCGAAACAGGATTTGTAATAGGATGCTATGTTGATAGTATTCTGCAAGAAATATAATTACTGAAATACATCTAAAGCATACAGTGATGTTTCTGATGTTCTTGAAAGCTGTGAGATAAAACCTGAGC
This sequence comes from Octopus bimaculoides, assembly GCF_046866305.1. Classification (NCBI taxonomy): domain Eukaryota; kingdom Metazoa; phylum Mollusca; class Cephalopoda; order Octopoda; family Octopodidae; genus Octopus; species Octopus bimaculoides. Next base: position 182,720,695 of record NC_142929.1, on the reverse strand, counting down.
TACAAGAATACACCAGAAGTATACTTGATTGTTGACTACAAATAAAAAAGAACTAGCCTCCGTTCAGCTTTATCTTATTGACATTTACCAGAAGCCGATCAATCATGATATAATATTCCGAAGTAACTTCCGTTCGCAAAAACAAATCTGGCGCAAAAGAAAAAAACAATTGTATCCACGCATATAGTAAGAACTACGAACCAATTGCATACCCGAATGGAATGTGCAAAATATATAACAGATGTATATTTCAAGAAGTATAGCACTGATTAATGTTAATTTCACTAGCAGTAAAGGATGCTTTTTGCTAAGAAATCTGAATGATATTTCATTGTTGAACATGGAGACGATAGCACCAACCTGGCAAATAGCATTTGTGCGAGCAAATTGAAAATATATTGTAGCAAAACGATACGGTTTATATGGGGATGATGTATGGCCAAAATAACGGTAACGTTTCTCTCAATGACCTGAAAACTTCATCAATATTCAAAGAGAAATGTTATAAATGTTCAGAAATGGTTGAAATTATATGATATCGAGACACTTGGACAAAAATGCGTAAATATTGCAACTATATTTAAGATGTGTGGTCCTCATAATTCTTTACAATATATCAGTAGCTCACAATGTGAGCTACTGTAAAAGGTAAATGTTTGTAAACCTGATAAAAGGTAATATTTACAAACCTGATATAAATATATCAGGTTTTCTTGAATGAGGAAAAGAAATGGTGCAATGTAGTAGCAGTCAGTTGTCCAGCAAAGGTTAAAATAGTGTTAAGATTCAAGAAATATTTTGATATTTATTGAACAAATATTAAATCCGGTCTACAAATTAAGATTATACTTGTTATCTTTGAGTCACTTGGTTACGTAAATGACGGCTAAATTATTTCTCATTCTTAAACAGATGCGTTTCACAGATACCCAATGCACAAAGCTAATTAAGGAAATACAGTTATAGGCTTTTAAAGAAATTATTAATATATCTGAAATATTCCAGCAGTTTGACCTGTAACATGTTCATATACACACTTGCAAACATGAGTCAAAATCATACATGTATATATACATATATATCTGCGTGCGTGTGCGAGCGTATATGCATATAAAACGAGTGATTGGATAGCCGTTGACGCACCTGTGTTCATTCGTCCATTGATGGGCCTTGCTTTTCACCTTGCAGGGTGTAGGGAGCCAAGAGGTCTCCCTACAAAATCACTTCTCTAATGTAATTTCCATGCAAGGACATACATCCTACAAAACCCCTTTATCTTGATTTGTTATACTTCTACCATCAGAACTAGCAACCTTTTACTTTTTCTTTAATTCTCAGCCCTAACAACAGAAATACAATATAATGATTCTCTCCCTCTCCTAACTATGTTTCCACTCTTATCAACGCGCTATACACTCCCTTCCTTTCCACCCTACTGAGCACTATCCTTGTTTGCTAACCCTGTTGTTCGCATCGCCTTTATGCTTATCTATGTTATTGATACTTTCCTCCAATCTCTATTGTCTAAGCTTTGAGATAACTTGATGTCTTCGTTACTTCCTTCCAAGTTTTCTACCATATCGCTCTTTTCTCTGGTCACTGGCAACAGATGTCTTCATATTACTAATTCTTCTTTAGTTACCTGAAGCACCGCCCTCTTCTCACATTTACTTCCAGTTTTCACGTTACCTCCAACTTCTCAGAGCTCTAGACCCTGTTAATTTTGAAAAGGCGGACAACAACCTGTTTTTCAATAGTCTCTTTACACCCAAGTAGCAATCTCAAAATCCTCATTATCACTAATAAAGCAGTTTTTGAAGTATGCTCTACCCTCGTGTTACAAATTTCTCAAAACTTGTTGTTAATGCTTCCAAACTCTTAAGCCTACTGGGATGACTACCATTCTCTTCATTACCCACATTTGTGCAGGTTCATTTTTTTAGTAGCCGTGGACATTTCAATCTTTTCCAGTTCTTTGTCACTTACTCGTGCATCTCTAAATATAGCAGTATGTATGATGTTGGTTTCTTTCTTCCTTCTATCCACTACAAAAATGTCTGGTCTCCGATCCTCAATCAGTGAATCACACTGGATTGCAAAATCTCATAAGATCTGATACTGATTATTCTTAGTGAAAGCCTTCTGGTTTATGTTCGTACTATTTCTCTGTTCTTTCAAAGTCGTACTTCTCACACAACCTCCGGCGAACAAACTTAGCTACGTTATCATACTTCCTTTTGTATTCCTTTTGGGCCAGTTACCTATACTCACTCACAATATGAAGATCGTTTCGTTTTTGCTGTCACACTTCCTATAAAAAGGTGATTTACTGCTCTCATCTATTTAAAACTTGGTGTAATTCGTTCTCAGCACTAGTTCCTGGGTGCTGCATGCCAATGCCTTTCAGATCACTTTCCCTTAGCCATCTACATGTGTAGATCTTGTGTTTCCCTTCCTTTTCTCTGAGGTATTGGCTATGCATTATTTTCAAGTTTCCAATTGTTCAATCTCTGTTTTCTCTGCTTCCAAAAAGTATACCCGTAGTACACAGCAGTGAAATAAAAAGTATGAAGATTATTTAATCCTCCTGATATAGAAAGTTTTTAGTAACGATCGTACAACCCCACCATCCAAGACCTCATTTAACATCATGGGAAATGCCTTCTGCAATTATTGTTCTTCTGCAGGCAGGTTTATGCCATTTTTGCCCCTTTCACCTGCATTTCAATAAATTCACTTGAAGATAGCACCTCTTTTTCTGCTCACACTTTCCTTTTCCAGTTAAACTTGAAAACGTTGATGAGGGCTGTACCAACCTCGTTCACCAAACAACTTCTTTCGCTACAGCCAACAGGCGAAGGATAACTATCTTACCTGTCTGACTAAAGTAGGGTGACTATCATCACTATTGACTCGGCTAAGAAACTGATCCGTCCTACACACGATAGCAGCTTTTCGACATCACTTCACAAATCGACACTGAATGAATGCATGTACAACAGTTTAGTCGCTCTGTGTGGACGTCGGACATGCCCGTCCGAGAGCACATCCATGCCTCTACAGCTTATTTCGAACAGGTAGTGCCCCTCGAAAGCCCTGTGAAGCCAAGGATATTTGCAAAGTATCGATGGTGGTCTCCGATTGGAAAGTCCTCCGAAACAGACTAGCCGGTTTGTTTACTTTGACGCCTGGTCTCCCCGACGTATATTTCCGTAGAATGATGCCGACCGACTCCACTACGGAGGCAACCGATACCATGGTGGTAACGTTGTCCACGTACACCTATGCTATCTTCCAGTGTCCCGGTTCGAAAGGAACGCCCCTGAACTGTTCCAACTTCCTCAGAAGTGGCTCAAGAATAAGCACGTGCACAAGAGGCGACAGCAGGCAGCCCTGTCGGACGGTGGGTAGGATTTGAAACAGTTCCGACAGATGGCCTTTTTATTTTGACCGCCAAAGAGATGTCATTGGTCATTGCCGCGATCTATCTTCCGAAACTAATCTACTTCTGGACGGCTTGCAAGCAGAGATGGTCGACGCATTCGAAAGCTTTGTATTGATTCGAATTGATCAGAAACGCACTGCAGTCGGCTTTAGTCCTAGAACTTTCTAAGATGTATCGAATAAGGTGGAATGTCTCGTGGGTATACCTGTGGGGATAGCATAACTTTAAGCTTCCTGATCAGACGACCGACGACAACTGCCAGCATTTTTGCTAAAAACTTAGCAAAAATCTAGTATGTCGGCTAGCATGTCCTGTACATGGGTATCCTTCCTCACTAGTCCTAGTACACCTCGCTTAACAGGACAAGTAGTTCTCCAGTTCTGCTGCCAGTGATGCTAGACGTCTGCCAAGTAGCCACCTAACAATTCTGGCATGGAGTCATAAAATTCATAGAGAAGACTATACAAACTGGGCTCATAGTCTGTCGTATTTCCGCGATAGTTATATACAAAATAAAGTATAAGAAACTTAGAGATGAGTGATTTTACTTAAGTATAATCATTATACTTGTTCTTGATGCTTAGCTATATATTAGACTCTGGCATGAAATATATTTACTCATTAGAGAAATTTCGATTGAACTATGTATATCATTTAGCAACTTATGGACACCACGCTTGCTTTTTGAAATAGCACTAATTTTTATTCACAGTTAAAGTTTCTTTGAAACATTCCCTCCGACATCCAGGCCCCATCGCTCGAAAGATATTTTTGTAACAGCGCAAAACAGGTCCTAAAAAGAATGAGAAAGAAAACTTTGAAAAAATAATATTGAATGCATAAACGCATAAACTGCAGAAAATGAAAAGAATGTCGATTCAGCAAAAGAAAAAAAATGCGTTGCATTACAAGCGTCATGTTTGACATCAACAACAGCTCACGTACACAGAAATTTTCACGCGACAGTGTTGTGAATACAAAACAAGCCACATCGCTCACAATTTTGTAGTTTGATATGTTGCTTCCTTGGACATGCATCATTTCATGGAGATTACAAATACGTGGACGCATTTTATAATTAGACAGGCGCTTCTGTCTCAAAACTTTTCACCTAGGTTTGGAAAACGGAAAACTTTAATATGCTAAAACCTTGCAAAGCTACAGAGGTTTGTGCTGGACCATCCAACGAAAGGCTGGAGACAGCTCTCACAAAATGTTTGCGTAAAATCTTTAATGGGTTAAACGAGAGCATTAGTACCATTTACTTTACTTTCAGAATATAGCGGTACATAGTACAAGTCCGAATAGTACGAGACATATATCCATAAACTGGTCAAATGATTTAGTGAGACAAAATGCACAACGGTGACAACATGGAGTATTTACTCGTAGTCTCTTTCATGGTGTAATATAGGTCGTTAAAAACCGAGATAACCTTCGCATATACATGGTATGTTAAGTTTCTCATGGAAATACAAGTTTTTATGAAATTGCAAGTGATATAATCCCTGAGTTATGCTATATACTTGGAGCTGCTACAACCTTAAGGAAAAACACCAAAAGCAAACTTCTCATCCAATCTATGACTGTAATAACATTTTAGGGCTTTCGACGAATGGTTTGAACACTGTATTGCAAGAGAAACAAAATGCAGTCTGCTTCTCCTAAGGTGGCACGTGGTGTAACTCTGGATTTATCGATAAAACTGCGACTTTCCATTTCCTGGTGACACACAGAATACAAAGACATCTCTGTCAGTCAGTAAAAATTGCTAATATGACAGGAGTGATAGAAAGTATAAGTGTCGACACTAACAGCAAAACCAGTGGCAAAAGAGCTACGAGAGAACAGAAGTACCAACCCAACCCAACCCCTTGTGAGGTATTTGAGAATTGGTGTAGTTCCCCCTAAATATGCAAAAATACCAGTTACTACCCCTTAATATTGTAGAAAGTAACCAAAACGTGCGAGGAAACATACATCTGGCGAAAGAAGGCTATGTGAGATGTTGGTGAATCTATCTCCAATGAACGAGAGCCCGATTGTCTTTTGATTGACAGCAATCTCAGTATTTTGTAAGCGGTTACAATGGATGCTATCTTCTAGACTGCATAAATATCAATATTTCCAGTGATACAGATGGTGAATATTTCGATGCTATTTTTCATAAGTTCTAGTGCTCCAACCACCACAGGTATTGCTTTACCTTCATGTTGCACGTCTTGGTGATTTTGATCCTCAAGTATTTGTATTAGGTTTGCGTGGCGGTATTTCTTTCAGTAGGTATTGCAATGGCGATAGTTATACACCATTTGTTCCTCTTATCCTTGATAATAACCTGAAGTCTATTGGTATTTACCTCTCTGTCAGTGCGGATGGGCATATCCTAGGGGATGGTACATTCATTATTTTCAGTGATTATGTTTGAGTTATGCTTATACCATCTCTCAGTGTTTTTTTTAAATTAATCTCCCCTACATAATGTTAAATACAGTTACGTCTCTATCATGTTATGCTTGTGGATGCATTCGGTCATTGCTATTAACAAGTAACCAAAGGCTGTGTGATCAATATTTCTTTATATTTTCTACAGAATCGGCATTGTGGATCTATTCCATCCCTGCTGATGAGATATATTGATAGAGTCTTGGTGCAGGACGATTGCTTTGTGCAGCGATTATCAAACCTCGTTATGGCACAGCATTGATATCAAATACTGGATTTCGCCGTGACCAGACTTAGCAAAATGCCTTAAATAGAACGTGTATTTCCTAAGAATATGAACTGTGTTAAGTGTTCCAGAAGATACGAAACTTCGTTTTTGGGTGGATGGGGATAGATTCTGATTGTGTAATGAAAACTGTTATGGTTTTTACTTGTGTTATTGGGGATCCAGATATCACTGATATTTATTTTATGAATCAGCATATTCCGAAATATTTTCTACCTGCTATGTCCGGAATATTTTTTTGTGATGGAATTGCTGCAACAATTATGCGGTATTGTTTTTTATCTCGTTTAAAATGATACCTGGTCTACCTATTCTATCACTATTACCATCGTCATCAACTACAATAGCAGCAGTAGTATCTGCCACACCAGTTGTAACAACAACAGCAGTTATAGTAGTAGTAGTAGTAGTAGTTAAACAATGGTAAGTCATTCGTATGCTGCATTTTCTGGAAGGAATAACCTTTAAGAACCATTGCGTCATACATAATTACTGTTTTTCGCATGATACAATAAACATCGAAAAGTGAAAAGAAGTGCATATAATTATACAGCACTAAATCAACAAACAACGCTCTTGTATCTTCGTTAATTATAGTGATCTTCTTTTAGGATATATATATATTTTTTGTAAAAAAAAAAATAACAGATTTTATTTAATTACATTCTTGTAACTATTGGAAGAAGATTTTTTTCAGTTGAAATGACAAACGTTTTACAATTTGTGTTCAGTAGAAAGAACAAGCTTAGACTAAACAATGCCAATTAATAGATAAACAGTTACGGCAGATAGACTAAGTAATATGTTATAAATATACTTAACTAATCTCACACATCACTAAGTTTCTTATACTTTATTTAGCATATTAGTATAGTGTTTCTGTGGCAGCTGAACGTTTACGATACTAGATTACACACAAAATTTCTGTCTTCCTTTTGCAGATGTTTGTTTTTAATTATTCAGCTGATTAATTTAGTAAGTCTATATATTCTTTCATTCTAATGTGATTGCAATATTTCTTCTTGCAGACATATAATGTTACGCATTCAATTGACAATGTGCCATATTAAACAGTACAGTAAGAGAGTGACACAAGATCACGGAAGACAATATTACTTGTAATATCGATATGATATCTCTGGGGAGGTTATATTAGCATATTGTTTGCTATTTCTAATGATCTAAAGGTCAGATTTTTCACCTGTCAGATGTTTCGGACTATAAGTCTAAAATATCATTATATATAGGAATATGATAAATTAGACATAAATACACAAATAAACATACAAGGTACGCACACCCTCATGCATATACATCATATCCACAGACAGAGATTTGTATTCAATTTAATTCCTCTTTCTATTGAATGATATTTTTTTCATTTAAACAACTGTCATACGTCTTCTCTGATTCATCTTCACGTTACTCAAGGTATAATACATAGAAAATTCATTGAATTTTAAAATATTTAGTTGTACAAGTCGGTGAGTTGGCAGAATCGTTAGCAAGCCGGGCAAAATGCATAGCGGCTTTCCCTTCCGTCCTTCCGGGATCGATGAAGTAAGTGACAGTTTAGCATTGGGTTGATGTAATCGACTAACGCCTTTCCACGAACTTGCTGACCTTGTGGCAAAATACGAGACCAATGAATTTAGTAGTACAATTTGCCTTGGTACTGTCATTATTACTGACTATGTTTTCCACATTACAAATACACCACCTTGAGTCAATAGAATAAGGAGTCACTTGTTTCAAAAGTTCTTAAATGAGTGATCCCGAAGGTGGGAATAAGAATTAAACATTCAGTATACTCCTTGATGGTAATGGAAAGAAACTTTTGATCGCTTAACCGATATTTCAAACATAGCATGTGCATGTGAAGATGTGTTGGATGTGATTGAGGAGGTGCAACTGCAAGATTCTATCGTGTACCTTTGAGCATGCGTGTGCAGGATCATTTGGATTTGTATGTGACTCTTTGTTTTTATGTTTGTGCTTCTATCTGTGCACCTGCGTTTGCGTGTATGTGCGTGTCTTTGTGTATTTGTCTGTGTGCATGAGTGCGTGTATAATCAATGTGTAAGTACAATATGTAGTTAATAAAAACTAGAGAGCAACGTAGTGGCATGTTTTCAGCAGTGTTACATAAAATATCATGTTGTTTGAGGAGTAGTGGCTAGTAGTGTTTGGAAGACTGTTTACACAGATTTTTTTAAAGACCAGTGAACAGTTAAGATAAAAGCTAATTCGAGGTTCAGCGTCGGAGAAAATAGTTTAACGGAGTCCCTGTAAAAGTCACTGTTTGATCCCGGTGAGCTTTAGAAGGTCTAGGTTGTAAGAATAGCACGTTGAACACAGGTAAGACAAAGCCTTTCGTTTCATATGATACATAAATCGCCTTGTGATAGATACATCAACAGATGATATTTGCATTTGCTACATGCATATGATATAGTGTCATGTAATACATTATCAAGTAATACTTAACTATAGAATATACGAGGGGCATTCCAGTAGTTTTGACACTTTTATCAGGCGGGAGTGCAATCATAATAAGTGCTCAAGATTATTATAATTAAAATATATAATTACAAAAAATTTAATAAGCTAAACTGTCAACTTTTTTTTTTTATTTAAGACTGTAGGAGACAGTTGTAACATCACTTTAGTCACACATTGCTTGTCACATCCTGCTAGTTTGTAGAAAGTAGTAGAAGCATAAAGACTATTTGAAAGCTCCCTGTACAATAAAGTTTTGCGTTAAACTGGGCAAAAACGCAACAGACATATAAATACTCTTGACTAGTACTACTCAAAATGGTGGTCCGCGGACCAGTGCCGACCTGCAAGCCATCAGCTGCCGGTACGCGGTGAGTTTGTAGAAAAAAACAAACATAATAAACTGCTTATGTCATATTGTATTATGTGTTTAGAAAATAAATATAAGGTAAAAAGATTGTCAGCTTTTATTATATTCATTATATATTTTGTTTCCGGTATAAATTAATATTACTAAGAGATATTACCGGTGTGTGTGTGTGTGTGTGCGTGTGTGTGTGTCTCTGTGTGTGTGTGTGTGTGTGTGTGTGTGTGTGTGTGTGTGTGTGTGTGTGTGTGTTTGTGTGTTTTTATTCAGTTTACTTCAAGATTTCTTACCAATAGAGAAAGAACCGGTTTCTAACTTAGATCCACGGCTCCTTCACTGGAATTTCAACATCAACAACAGGGTATTTTTGCATTATGTATGCATGTATGTGCAGATTTGTATGTTTTATGCGTGTATTATTATGTGTGTATTCTTATCTAGACATGCTCATATATGTAAATAATGTAAATAATGTAAATAATGTACATAGTAAGGTGAGCATGGTGGGAAGGCCAGCACGAGACAGAACGTCAGTATTAGTTACTTTGTCTTGCCAGAGGATGCCAAGTATGCGTCGGAGGCTTCTGAGGTGGAAGGTGTTGGACCGTTTCTCCTGTTGGGCGTACGCGGTCCATGTCTCGCTGTCGTATAGCAGGGTGCTGAAGACGCAAGCACTGTACACAGCCATTTTCGTTTCCACGGTACATAATTCCCCATCTCTTAAATATAGAACTGGATGCTCATATATATTTAAATGGTAAACATCTGGTACGTTTTACAGATTTTTGCAGTTCCAGTGGTGGATTGGATCTGTCGTTTTCGAATTAGCTTTCTCTTTTCAGGTTTTGAGAAGCCTAAATTATCAAGATTTGTATTTAGTCAGTGTGTTATATATCTCAGTGCCCCAATAATTACATGCATAAACATGACCTTGTTATCTGGATAGAATAACTGCAGATTTCTCAATACTTCAGCATAGATGTTCTATTTTTCACTGATCTTCAGCTTTATGTTAACATCCGCAAGGCAGCTAATTTCCACAACTTTACACAGTTTGTCTTCTCTATCCCAAATCATTATATCAGGTCTGTTGTTCTTAAATGTTATTGAAGTCTTGACTGGTACATTCCACATGTATTCCTTTTTGTTATGAGGGGCTATTGTTTCTACCATATAGTGGATTCTTATTTCTTTGTACTCGAGGTTATCCTTTCGACGGATTTCATTACAAAATGTTCTAGCTACATCATGTCTCATCGGTAGACAATACCGTGATGACATTTTGGGACAACTTCTTATGATGTGCGTGATATCTTCAGTGTGAACTCCACAAAGTCTGCATCGGTTGTCACATTTTACGGCTTTACTGCATCTATATCCCTTTTGTGCATAAGGTTTAATATTTTTTGCATCTGGTTTGCAAACGCATACCCTTCAAAGTGGGAAGTAGTAATCTGGCTATTGGTCCATGAAAAACTGCTTTAATGATCAATATTACCATTATCACGGAACTTTCTACTGATATAGCCATGCATAGTCTTCTGCTCATATAGGCTCATCCTTTCACCTGATAATACCTTGCGGTAGAGTCGTGTGATTTCTTTGGGCATGTACTCTAGGTTATCAAACAAAGAGTGTTGCTCAAGGAGCTGCCTTCCAAGTCTTATAAGGTTATCAACCTCATGTATGCAAACTTGATCAAGGGCTGCACTTCGACACTTGGTGGTTAGAAGAAGTTACCGAAGAGATAGGATGCAACATTCAAAGGCATTTTGGACTGATGTTAAGCCTCTGCCGCCTTGTTTTCGTTTTATGTAGAGGCGGTCAACTTCACTATGTATGTGGAAATTATGTGCGCTTGTTAGTATTTTTCGGGTGGTTTTCACATCAATGGCTCGGATTTCATCAAACGTCCGATCAAGCAGCCTAAATGATGGCATGAGTACTGGTACTGCAAACACATTGTGGGCCATTGTTTTATTGAATGCAGAGAGTTATGAGGTCCAAATTGTCTTTATTCGGCGTGTAATTTTGGTATTTCTGTTTCCCTGTGAACCTGTGAGATATCTTTCAGACGTCGTTAACATGAATGACAAGGCGTTAACAGAAAGTATAAACAACATCACAGAGAAGGTGTCTCCTCGAAATATGCCTTTCAGATACTGTATTCTATTGGTGAAAATACAGTCCCTCTTTGTGTTTAATTTCAAGATGGTGACCCACGATAAGGTCAGGTCAGCTATGACTTTGACTATTCTCATTGGAACTTTAGAAAGTTGAAGAGCATATAACATACATGAGTGGGGAACAGAGTCAAAGGATTTCTTGTAGTCCAGCCACATTGAAACTAGGCTCCTCCTATGCTCTCGCACCTCTGACATCACAGTTTGCTGATTAACAATTGCTCAGCACATTCCCAGACTCCCTTCTTCCTACCTGCTTGTTCTGCTGTGATGATATTACTGGTTTCGCAATAGTCCTGTAGGAAGAGGTTCAAACATGCTGTATATATCTTATGTATTAAGCCTTGGCATGCAATTGGTCTGTAGTGTTTTGCCATACGGGTGGTTCTGCATCTGGGGATCGATTTCCTCTCTGCCAGAGCTAACCGGTGTGGTATGCTACTGTTCCCAATGAAATCTTGCTGGTACAGATTGATAAGATATGGTCGGTACAATGTTAGCTTCTTGTAGCAATATCCAACAATCAAATCTCTTCCAGGTGCTTTTCCATCCTGGAGTTTCTGGATCACAGTTGCGAGAATTTCGCCATCAATGGTGTATGCGTTGGAAGTAACGAAAGAGCAATAACTGTTTCGGGTTTCTTCCAGCCACAGAGCATCTTGCCTAAATTCTTTCTCTTCACTCCCGATTTTCCTCCAGAAGGAATCTATGTCTTCTCGCGAGGGAGCTTCCATGATGTTTACTGCTCCTCCTCTCATTACTCTGTATACTACTGCCTGGTTGCGGTTATTGTATGTATGTATGTATGTATGTAGGTAGGTAGGTAGGTAGGTAGGTAGGTAGGTAGGTAGGTAGGTAGGTAGGTAGGTAGGTAGGTAGGATTAAATATATGTATGAATATATGTATGTATTCCCGATAATGTGCTCTTATTAATTTGTTAGATTTATAGTTTCTGTGTTGCTTATATAGATAAAACACCTGATTAGATGATAGACATTACAGTGATTTATATAGAAAACCTGTGAAGTAATCATAGATGAGATGCTTTATTAAATTCTGTTAATAGTCACTTCCATTCCACTTTATATATTTATATTACATTACTGCGAATTTCTATAAGTAAAGGAATGCAAAATAACTTTCAGGAAATTATCAAGAGACATGCAGTAAGTATTATAATATTCTTCATTTCAATAATGACAATATTCAAATAGATTCAAATGTACTGATTCTCTTCTTTTTCTCTGATGACAATGTCTAATGAATTTGACTTTTGTTGAGAAATAACAAATTTTACACATAAACTAGTTGTATGTTTATATGTTAGCTATAGCATAAAATATATATTCGCGCGTATGTGCGCGCATTGTGTGCATATATACATACATATATATATATATATATATATATATATATATATTAAATATATACTTTTATAAAACAAATTTTACAAAATATATAGTATCTGTTAACAGTCTTAGCCCAAAACTCTGGAGTATCCAGAAATTTGTAATATGTTGTAATTTGTTACAATATTTTACGAGACATCTTATGATGTGGTTTATTTTTCCGGGATACCGTATTGAAATGTGCATAGGTTTGGCTTATTGTGGTTGTTTCTGTTATTATAATTGTTGCTGCAATAAAGTATCTTCAATGCATTGATTTTGAGCTCTATCCTTTAAGAGACATGTATACATATATATACATATATATATATATATATATATATATATATATATATATATATATATATATATATATATATATATATATATATATATATATATATGTACATACATGGTTATTTAAATGTACATACATACACATGCACCTGCAAATTTTAATGTAACACCTGACATATTCCCTTTAAGCGATATTAAATTCTATAAACTCATAAATGCAAATATATCAAGACGGAAAGCATTATGAATGATTTGAGAGGTCTTAAACAACGAGAATTTTGCTTATCTGATTACTGGGTTTCTCTACCTTGCGGTGGTGTAACTCAGAAATGCTACTTCTATTCAAGTACCTCATATCGTACATTTCATAATCTTGGCTATTATTTCAGAATTTGTTCACATTCTTACTACGAGATTTTATATAATACCACCTTATTAAGTATGACATTGTGCAATGTCTGAGCAAATTTGAAGTAGTTAGTATTCTTGATACATAATGTACATTATTTACATTTGATGAATATGTGTCCTCATCTTGATTGTAGTTAACGCAACGTTTCGTCTGATATACCCTCCAGCCGTCATCAGGTGTCTTGGGAAAATTTCGAACCTGGGTTCTCATTCTTAAGGTAATTTTCGATGTTATTCTTATTCTTATTATTATCATTATTATTATTATTATTATTATTATTATTATTATTGTTCAGTAGTTTTATTTTTATAACGTGCTTTCACTTCACTACCGAGCGCAGCTCTGTGTGCCTTGGGTATGTGCTGTGGTTTGCTGTGATGCTCTTATGGTTACTGTATTGAAAGTGTTTTGCGTAGGATGTGTGCAGTGCCCAGTAGTGCAATTTTTTGTATGTTATATATATTTGTAAGTCCTGGGCGTTTTTGTTATGTATTTGTCTGAATATTTTTTTTATTATACCTGAGGCACCTACTATGATAGGAATTGTTTCTGCTTTTAGATTCCACATTCGAGTTACCTCTATTTCCAGGTCTTTGTATTTTGAAAGTTTTTTTCCATTTCTTTTAGGGAAACGTTGTCATCTGCTGGTATTGATACATCAATTAGAAAGCATTTTTTTTTCTTCATGATCTTTGACAACTATATCTGGTCTATTTGCCTTAATTTCTCTATCTGTGTGTATTGGCATATCCCAGAGTATGGTTGCTTTCTCGTTTTCTGTGACCTTTTCTGGCGTGTGTTTATACCATCTTTTTTCAGTTGATATTCCATAGTGTTGGCATAGCTTCCAGTGTATATAGGTCCCAGCTCTGTCGTGTCTGTGAATATATTCCTTCTTAGCCAGGACTGGACAGCCAGAGATAATATGATTTATTGTTTCTTGTCCATCTCCACATATTCTACAGTTACTTGTAATGTTTCTTTTCATTATATGTTTTTGGTAATTTCTGGTGGGGAGGCTTTGGTCTTGTGCAGCAATTAAAAATCCTTCAGTCTCTGCTTTGAGTCCTGAGCTTCTCAACCATTGCTGGGATTTTTCTCTGTCTATTTCTTTTGCATTTAGTTTAGCCCAGTATTTACCATGTAGGGGCTTTTCTTGGTGAAACCATGGTACGTAGGTTAATAGTTTTTTTTTTATTTAGTATTTTTTCATTTGTCTTGCCCTTTTATAGTCTGTTGTGTCGCTGAATTTTTACTGAGAACATATTTTTTTCGTAGTTAGATGATTCGGCATCTATTTCTAGCATTTAGGAGTCCACTTTTGCTGGTCATTCCTCTTAATTGTGTTTGTAATATAATTTTAATCTTCAGATTTTTTTAATATGCTAGACCACTGGTTTTAATTGATTAATATCAATTTCTACCCTCATTAATAAATTATATATATATATATATATATATATATATATATATATATATTATATATGTGTGTGTGTGTGTGTGTGTGTGTGTGTGTGTGTGTGTGTGTGAGTGTTACACTTACGTATGTACACATACGTACACACACTTACACATATATTTATCTCATTATCACCTATTGCGTATTAATTCTATTGCTTAAACTCGTAGCGTCTACATACAATGCCTAGTTACTGCGCAGTAGCTTATTTCTGTATACAACACACAGCGGCTGGAATACACGCATATTTGGCCGATAGACTGCCAATCCTTCCAGACAACCACTCTACATGTAGGGACACACATGCCTGTGATTTTGTATGTACATATATTTTTAATGCGTATTCACGATAATTCTCATTTGGTAGTAGCAAACATAATCTATTTTCAATTTCATTCCCTTGAAATAATAAACTCAAGAAAATAATTAGAGACAGAGGAGGTGTGTCTCCCTACATTCCTTTTATCCAACTAGTCTTCCTAGCTGAAAATAGAATTTTATCATTAACATTTATCAATGGTATTTCTTACCTGTTGTTATATGTCTACAAGAAAGTTGCTTATACGCAAATTGTAATCACAAATACATACACAGACAGAGATGGATATAAATATACCATATGTATGTATATATATATATATATATATATATATATATATATATATATATATATATATATATATATATATATATATATATAAATACACATGTGCATATATATGTATAAATGTATATATATTTATATATATGCATAGATAGATAGATGTATATGTATATATATACGCATAAATATATATGTATATGCACACATATGCATATATATATATATATATATATATATATATATATATACATACATATGCATTGATAGATAAATGTCTGTGTGTATATATGTATATATATATATATATATATATATATATATATATATATATATATATATATATATATATATATATATATATATATATATATATATATATATATACATACATACATACTTTCATATATACATACATACATATAATTATATAAACGTCTGTTTATATATATATAAACATGTGTATGTGTATGCATGTACGTATGTATGTATGCATGTAAGTATACGTTAGCAACATATTTCTGGCTGCATTACGATTGAAAGGGACTCCATAGAGCAGAGAGGTTGGGAACTTTTGCTGCACGTCTCTAGATAGAACAAAATCAATGATGGAGAGATATTGTCAATTAAATTTATTGGGAGCAAGCTTGATATAACTATTTCCATCATCTGTTTTCTCTACTGAATCATACGAAAGAGAGTAAAATACAGTAATATACACAAACTGTCAGCATTGGCATTCGTAGCTATTTACTTAAAATATATTGTGTATGTTATAGTTTAGATATATATACCCGTATATTTGTACTTAATATGTACATATACGTGTCTGTGCGTGTTTATATAATGTATTATAGATTGCATCTATAGATGTAGCTGCCACCACTTTATGTTATAACGATTGTAACTAATATGTGTACAAGATATCCGCCGATAGGGAATGAATGAACACACATACGTTTCGCCTCTTTTTAGAATTGTCGTCAGTAACTTTGTGTCACTCATACAGGCCAAGAAACCTTCTGCGTATATACCCATTAATATTCTTTTCTACTCTAGGTACAAGGCCGAAACATTTGGTAAGGAAGCCAGTCGATTAGATCGACCCCAGTACGCAACTTGTGCTTATTTTATCGACCTCCAAATGATGAAAAGCAATATCAACACCGGTGGCATTTGAACTCAGAACATACACACGGACGAAATACCGTTAAGCATTTTGGACGTCTCGATAATGCTACTGCCAGCTCGCCGACTTAGACCAACACAAATTATTGACTAATATATCAGTAGATATTTACAATAGCACGTTACATGAATGAAACAGAAGACTGTTAACACAATTTATATGATACACATGCAAACAAAAGATGTTTTGCTAGTGGAACCGACTTGTTGCTAAGTTATTTAACTTTTGTTCCTCCATGCCATAGACTTTGTCCAAAGGAAATACAAGGTCTCTTACGATTTGTATCGACTGAATGCAAAGCGTTAGAAGGGATGTCAGAATGCATCCTACTTGACAAAGCAACAGTTTTATCAATCCTTCAGCCTCGATTAATACATATTCCATCTAATCAAAAATGATGAAAAACAAAGAGTATATGACCACATATTTTGAGTTATTTCATCCGACGCTATAGCAACTCTGCGAATTTGACAACTTTATATCGTCTCACAGATAATAGGCAATAAATATATTCATTCATATACATTATTTACATTATTTACATCTGAAGGATATTTACTATATGCCCATGGCAATATGGCGTAGTGGTTAAGAGCGCAGGTTACTAACACCCAAAACTCCGAGTTCGATTCCAGGTAGTGACATGAATGATAATAATGATAATAATAATAATAATAATAATAGTAACAACAACATCGAAAAATACATTAGGAATGAGAATCAGTTTCGAAATTTTCCCAAGACACCTGATGAAGGCTGGAGGGTATATCAGCCGAATGTTGCGGTAACAACAAACAAGATGAGGACAAATATCTTTCAAATGGAAATAATGTAAATAATGTACATTATTCCTCATCTCTTAAATATAGAACTGCATATTCATTCATAAATACAATGAAAAAGAAAATGAACGATTTTTCCTGAGAAATGGGCACTTAAGGCCGGTTTCCCCGGTTCTATAGCGTATATTTTCTCCACCAGGACGAGATGCCGGTCTGTTGCAGAGTTACCCATTTTTGCCACCTGGATTGGCTGGGACAATGTCAAATCAAGTGTTTTACTAAAGAACAGAATGCATTGCCCGGTCCAAGTATCGAAACCACAATCTGCGATCATGAGTGCAACACCATAACCACTTCTAGGCTATACACCTCCATATACACAAGCGCGCGCACACACACATGTGTGTGTATGTGTGTATATACATATAAATGTGCATGTGTGTGTTGTGTCTATTTTAAATTAAGGTTATTTTAAAGATACGAAAAATTTACTGACTAGTGGACGCAGTACGGTGGCCTGTTGGACAAGTGTCTTCTACTATAGCCTGTGGGTGGATTTTGTAGATGACGAACCAAAAGCCCGCCGTGTATATATATATATTTATATGTGCGTGTGTATGTGTTTGTGCGTGTGTGTAGGCGGAGTTGTATGTGTGTGCGCGTGTGTGCGTGTGAGTGTCTTTGTGTCTGTGTTTGTCCCCCATCACCGCTGGAAAACCGGTGTTTGTTGGGGGGGTTTTTTTTACGTTCTGCGGTTCGGCAAATGAGAAATAGAGTAATTACTAAGCTTTCGAATAAAACAAGTCCTAGGGTCGATTCATTTGACTACAAATTCTAAAATGCGGTGCCCCACCATGACCGCAGTCTAATGATTGAAACAAGTAGGAGATTGAAGAAAGATAAAGATGTTACTCACGTCATGGTTCTACCCAACCGCGATGCTAAAGACTTACTTAACGCATAGACTTAGATAACGTGAAATGAAAGGTATTCTTTGTACTACACTACATAGTTAATTTTTCTGAGTAGAATTATTAAGTGCGGGAGATTATTTAATAATTCATTGTCGACAGCTAGCAAACATATATGTGTATATTTATTTGTGTATATGTTGTTTTAGTTGTTTAATATGTCTTTATTCGTATCTACTACCCTACATAAGCTCCCTGCAGTATTTTAACGTCGGCCACTTAATGTATTGTTTCTGTGGATATGAGAGATGCGTCCATTCATTTCCCTCTCTAATATTTACACTCTTCAGCATCGTCACCTCACATCCTTAGTGTCTTACCCTCTCACACAACAAGCCATGCCCGGTGATCCCTTATTCAACGTAACTGTTTCTGACAGCTTTAGTTTTTAGCCATAATTTTTTTCACTCTCAGAGCAAGACCGGACCAATAAGACATCGTTTTCTCCATTTCTCAAAGAAAATAAACTTTATCAACTATTCTGGCTAATTTTGTTTTTTGTTTTTCCTTTTTTCTTCTTTCTCTCCTTAGAAATACCAGTACACAAAATGACATTTGTATGTATTTTTCTGTGTATATAGATATACACGTTTGCATGTATTTATATACTATTAAGTATGTAAGCTTTTTGGTGGGCAAAACTTGTACATCTTTCTATTTATCACTATTGATCTGTACATGAGCACGCGCACTTGCAAACACACATATGTATGAAAAATATATATATATATATGTATGTACAATTGTGTTTATATATATATATACGTGTGTGTGTATTAACTAAATATAGTGCTCACAATATATGTATATAGATATATATAAGTATATATGCACACACGTATATATGTACATACATGTATGTGTATATATATATATGTGTGTGTGTGTGTGTGTGTGTGTGTGTTAATATATATATATATAGGCAGATAGACTGATTGATAGAAAGATAGATAGATAGATAGATAAGCGTGTGTATATATATATATATATATATATATATATATATATATATATATATATACTAACGCAATACATTATTTAATAAAAATGCTTTGGAATAGGTTATATAGTGCAAATGATAAAAAAAACTATGCTAGATTGACATTTGCAACTGAAATATTGAAATATGCGAATCAAATATCATTAGAGATGTGATGATGTGTATTCTAGGGAATATATAATTCGGAATTTTTATTTATGCATTAAATTTCTATTGCCAAATAAATAAAATTAATTTTATTTCCTTGCGTTTATTAAAATGTATTTAATTCAAAATTCTTTTTCAGTTACAGATAGGCACAGAGAGAGAGAGAGAGAGAGAGAGAGAGAGAGAGAGAGAGAGAGAGAAGGATAAATGGATAGATTTTAAGTGCTTGTGCATGTGCGTGCCTATATATATATATATATATATATATATATATATATATATATATATATATAGGGAGAATTCACAAGCAAAAAGCAAAAGACGAAGGCAGGTAGTATAAACAACAAACGGGAAGTGAAAAAGTCTTTAAAGTTTCGAGCCTACGCTCTGCCACAGAAAGGAACACAGAAAGAAACAAGGAGAGGAAGAAAAAAGAATGAGTAGTGGCTAGCGATCTGTATGTATGTTTATCTATCTATGTGCACACATAGATAAGTGTGCTCACATGCACACAAAAATGCACACACGGAGATAGATAGATAGATAGATAGATAGTAGTATAAGTTAGCTACATGGAAGATATTATCGGTGATCTCTATCAGGGATACTCAACTGGATTCCTTCAACACTCGAGTTCCCTTTCACCCTCCCCATTTAATCTGCCTGTTTCGTTGATATTTGTCAGCTTTTACTTTATAAACCTCTCTCTCTGTCCTTCTTTGTCTCTCCTGTTTTTTCTTCTCTTTCTTTCTCACATGCCTCACTCTACCCCTTTCCCTAACTCTATAAAACGACCAACTCCCATCCTTAATTCACTACTTTCAACACCAACCCCTACTCTCAATTCTACCATCTTCCCCACCTTTACATCATGATAACGACAGACCTCCACAGTTTACCGTAGTTAACCTCGAATTATTGTCAATAATGGCCCCCGCTTTCCTCACCTTTTATTACATCTCTACTAAACATCATGCGCCCTCATCTGTTTGCTTTTCTCGATCACTTGCCATTATCTTCCCTTATATATGCAACAGCCAATATTGTACATTGCCTCCGCCGTCGCTTATACGCTACCATCTCCAGATGCCATCTCCTAGAATGTTCCCTTTCCTCCATCAATCCAGCTCTCAGCTACCGGAGTATTTTAGTCTATAGAACTTGAAACCCCACCAACCAACTAACCTGGATAATTGCCATGCTCCCATGCCCAGTCTACTGCATACCCTACCATCCACAACAATTCTACTCCCTTAGACCTAGTCAGCATGATTTCCTCACCACAGACCATTTTACCTGCAAACTAGTATTGTCACCACTAGTAATATCATTGTTGTCTTATATATCAAATAACTTTCCTTTACATTTCGGACACAACAGGTTATAGGTTAGCGGATAATAACAGAGTACATCGAGTACTGGTTAAACATCCCCACTTTCTCTGTCCATAGCATCTTTAACTATTCCAACCTGGCTATTTCCAAGCACTCAATCTCTATTATTAACACTCGCTTCTCATGCTTTTCTGTATCACATTGAACAGCGGTCTAACCTTCCACCCTTACAGGTTCACCTAATTATGTACGAAT